>NC_056739.1:1105407126-1105429626 GCF_019279795.1 Protopterus annectens
TATATATATATATATATATATACATACACACACACACACACACACACACACACACACACATGGCTATATGGAAAAATAAAACAAAAGCCTTAGGTACAAGCAAATACACCACAGAGTGGTACAGAGAAGTTCAGCTAGTTCAGAGGGGATGGAGGGTAACCTGGACTGTAGCAGGGTATACACTCGAACTTTTACATTTATGGTAGGTACAAAACTGTACTATGTTCATCGTGTTACCCTGCTGCAGTCATCACACTTAGGTAGAATCCCAAAGCCAAGGATGGGAGGTGGAGTCAAACAGGTTTAGAGGAGGCTAGAAAGCCCTGCAAGACTGCAGTGGCAAAGCCAGCTCTAGTCTTAGAGTAAAGTGGTAAGTGGTAATGTTTGGTGAAGGTGTGTACTGAACTCCAAGTTGCAGCTTCCAGAATATCCTTGTTTGGCAACCCCTGAGGAAGGCTGCAGATGTAGCTGCTGCCCTGGGAGAGTGGGGCCTTATGGTAGCAGGAACTGGTTTTCCATGGCGGGTGTAGCAAAAACGTATGCAATGTCCTATTGATTTGGAAATGGTCTGTTTTGAGATAATCTTTCCTTGTGATGCTGTAGCATAGGATACAAAAAGCTGGTCAGATTTTCTGAAAACCTTAGTTTTATCCAAGTAGTAACGTAGCTGCCTGTGAATGTCCAAGGAATGCAGGAGTCTTTTCTTCTTTGTTCTGTGGATTTGGAAAGAAGGTGGGTAAATGGATGGTTTGATTTAGAGCCACACTGGATACCACCTTAGGCATAAAGGAGGGGTTAGTTCGTAAAGAAACTCTGTCTTGATGAAAAATGAGGAAAGGCTCTACTGCCATTAGTGCCTAAAGCTCTGAAACTCTTCTAGCTGAAGTAATTGCTAGCAGCAGGGCAGTCTTCCATAATATAAACTTTAAGTCAGCTGAGAAGGCTGGCTCAAAAGGAGGTAGCGTGAGTTTTTCCAGAACAAAGTTGAGGTCCCAAAGTAGGTGTTGGTGCTCTCCTGGGGGCCTAATGTTTTTGGCCCCTCTGAGAAACTGCCTTAGGAGTGGATGTGAAAATACGGGAGGATCCGTGTTGTAGTGAGCAGAAATAGCGGAGGCGTGGATTTTAACAGATTAAAAAGAAAGCCCTTTGTGTAACATCTCAGTTAAGTATTGTAGAATCTGAGGTATGTCAGGCTGAAGGGTATTTTGGCCTTTAGCTTGGTTCCAGGCGCAAAACCTTTTCCATTTGTCTGAGTAGGCTTTCCTGGTGCTGGGCCTCCTGGCCTCCAGAATAACATCCATAACAGCTTGTGAGAGAGGAGCTGGCTGGTTGCTTAGGTGATTTGCCATGCAGCCAAGTTTAAGGTTTTGAGCTGGCTGTGTAGAATCTGATTGTCTTGCTGGGTGAGCAGGTGGGTAATTTGTGGTAGAATCCATGGTGGGCCCTGGGCCATATTCCTTAATAGTGGGTACCAGTGCTGGCGTGGCCAGTCTGTGGCAATGAGTATCATTCGGGGTCTCACCATCCTGACTTTCAGTAACACCTTTGTGAGAAAGGGTAATGGAGGAAAGGCATATACTGTCAGCATTTTCCAACTGAATGAGAGTGCGTCCTCTTTCCAAGCTTTATGGTGAAAAGTCCTTGTGCAAAATTTTGTTAGCTGATAGTTTTGAGGGCTGGCAAACGGGTCTATGTCTGGGAGCCCCCATTTTTGAGCTATCATTGCGAATACTTGTTGATCCAGTTTCCACTCGTGGGGATCTTTGATGTTTCTGCTGATAGTTTTGAGGGCTGGCAAACAGGTCTATGTCTGGGTGCCCCCATTTTTGAGCTATCATTGCGAATACTTGTTGATCCAGTTTCCACTCGTGGGGATCTTTGATGTTTCTGCTTAGGTCGTCTGCCAATGTGTTCTTTTTTCCTGGCAGGAATTGAGCTTGTAATTGAACTTGGTAAGCCAGTGCTGTGTTCCACAAGGTCATTGCTTGCCTGCATAGAGGGTAGGAATGTGTGCCCCCTTGTTTGTTTATGTACCACATTACTGTGGTGTTGTCTGTCCTTATGATAAGCTGTCCTGGATGTAAGAGGTCCTTGAAGGCAGGGAATGAGAGGTATAATTGTTTCCAAGCTGTGGATGTGTTGAGTCCATACGCTTTTTAGGTACCATTGTAATTTCCTCATATGCAGTTTTGCAAATGGTATTAGTAGTATGCAAGATGCCATGAAGCCCAAGGCCTGCAAAATTTTTCTTGCAGGGAGTTGGGTCTTTCTTGCCATTGTTCTGAAGTATTGAGTTAATTGTAGTTTGTCTGGCGTCAGATAAGCCATCTGGGCCGTTGTATTCAAGCTGGCACCCAGGAATGTCATATTTTGTGAGGGCACTAGTTTTGATTTCTTTTCGTTTACTGTGTACCCTAGGCAACTTAGAAGATGTTTTACAAAAGCCAGGTGTTGTAAGACAATGTCCTTGCTTTCTGCTTGGATGAGACAGTCGTCCAGGTATGGGTATATTTGAATTCCTCTTAGTCTGCAGTATGCAATTACTGGTGCCAGGCATTTTGTGAAGACCCTGGGCGCAGTAGATAAGCCAAAGGGCAGTGCAGAGAATTGGTAATGGGTTGAACCTGCAATGAAACTGAGGTATCTTCTGCAACTTTGTCTGATAGGGACATGCAGGTATGCCTCCTTGAGGTCCAACGTTACTAGCCAAGCTTTCTTGCCCAACATGGGAAGAAGCTGCTGTAGTGTTAGCATCTTGAATTTGGGTACTTGCAAGAAGGTGTTTAAAATTGAAAGGTCTAGAATGGGTCTCCAAGCATTGTCCTTTCTGGGGACTAGAAAGAGCCTTGAGTAAAATCCTTGGCCTTGCTCCTGTGTAGGTACCAGTTGAATGGCTCTCATGTCCATGAGAGCTGTAATTTGTTTTTGTGCCTCTGCCCATTGATTTTCTGGCAGGTTTGGCATTCCTTTTATCCTTGGCAAGTTGTGGAAATGGAATCTGTATCCGTGTGAGATAATGTCTAGGACCCATTTGTCCTTTGTGACAATGCGCCACTTGTCTGCAAAAAGTGCTAATTTTCCTCCCAAGGGAGCTGCCAAGAGAGTTTTGCTTGGCAGTTTGACGTTTAAGTCATTGTGTTTGCCTTCTAGTAGTTTGGGACCTGTCTTCTCCTCCCTTCTGTGCTGCAGTGCCACATTGGCGAGGTTTGTAAGGGATTTGTGCTTGTCCTCTGCCCCTTGGGCGCCTGTATTTACCCCTCTATGGTCTGTCAGAAGCTGGAAGGGACCAATTTTTTGTTGGCCAATTTCTGCTGAAGCGTGGGGGCTGTACCTGTAAGAAACCTTTGACCGTGTGCATAGATTTTGCCTTATCCTCCATTTTCTTTAAAACCTCCTCTGCTTTAACCCCAAATAAGACATCCTGCTGTAAGGGTGCATCCAGTAACTTTGCTTTAACATGATCAGGCAAAGATTGTTCCTTTAACCAAGCATGTCTACGTATAACAGACCCAGTAACAGCTGCTCTAGAGGAAGCTTCCAAGGCATCAAAACCACATTGTAAAGTATGTTTGCCCAACTGTTCAGCTGCATGCAACAGATCTTGCATTTCCTTGAATTCAGACTGTTGAGGGTGCGTGCCCATCTTTTGTTTTATTTGAGACATTAGGAATTGCTGGTATTTAAGCATGTGAAATTGACACTTTAGTACTCTCATAGCGAGTAGCTGAGGTGTAAACCTTCTTCCCCCACCTATCTGGAGCTCTGGAGTCCCTTTCTGAGGGTACAGGATTTTTAGCCATAGAAGCCTTAGCCCCTTTGGGACCCTGGGAGATTGTCTCTGGATCAGCAACAGGGCTTTTGTACAGGAATTTGTGAGTCAGGCACTCTATAGTATCTATCTGGTTTAGCTGGAGCAGGAGGCACAGAATCTGGATTTAGACTATATTCTAAGAAAACATCATCCACAATGTCCAAAACTGGGGGGATAGCAAGTGGTCTGTGCTGGGGGAGTAAAAGAAACTCTCGCAGCCTTTTCTTTGAGTCGTAGTAGTCCTGACCTTCCCAGTGGAAATGTTCCCTCATGGTATGTAAGGTTTCCCCAAAGGAATAATCTTCAGGGGAAGAAGCTGAGGGAATGGAGTCTTCAGCATCAGAATCTTCATAAGGGGGAAAGGAGTAATCCTGTTCCTCAGAGGAGCCTGAGGAAACAGACACTTGATCAGAGGAGGCATAATCCTCCTCTTGTCCAGGCCTTTTGTTTGGGGGGGGGGGGTTGGGAACCCCTGATCAAAGAAATCAAATCTTCAGCCATTTTAAGCATCTGTTTCTTAGGCATAGGGCCTTGACCTGGAGACTGAAGTGTAGGCTTTTTTGGTTTTAGAGGAGTCTTAAGCTTAGCATAAGATTTTATGGTGAGAGTAGTCGGTCTGAAGATACCTTCAGAAACCAAAGGTGTTTCTACAGCACCGGCTACCCCTACTGCAATGTCGTCAGTAGGGCCTGAAGAAAATGGCTGTGTTGGCCTAGAACTCTCTGCTGGGGGATCCGAAGCGGTCTAGGGATCCAATTCAGCGGTAGCCATGGGCTGCGTAGGCGCCTCACTGAAAACCAGAGAACCGGCGACTGGCCCAGTCAAGGCCTCGGAGTCTGGCTTGGATCTAGGCTGCCTGTTTTTATCTTTGCATTTTTTATGCACGCCGGTAGTCGGTTGCTCCGATGGCATATTGTAATTAAATTTTCTACCGAAGTAGTGTCGTGCGAAATCAAAGCGTCGCTTTATAGTTCGCTTATTGAACCTAGCACAAAACTGACAACCAGTGACGTCGTGGTCTGGGCCTAGGCAATGTATACAAAAATAATGAACGTCCTTATGAGGTATTTGCTTCCCACAAGAAATGCAGTTGTTAACTTTTTCTGACATCGGACCGAGGCAAGAAAAGGTTCCCCAATGGGGTACTTAGCTTTGAAGACTTCGGACTGAAACTCGATTCGAAAATCTCAGGTGTCGGCCGACCGGCACTTGCGAACTGCTTCTGCTTCGGGCACCGCGCGGCAAGAAAGACAGAAGAAAATGGCGTTGGATGCCTCTGATATACCCCTGGCGCTCTGACATCAGGGAAGAAGTGACAGCAACTGACGCCGGACCAAGACTTTGGAACTCGGGCCGACTGCGGGACTGCCTGACGGCAGGATAACCCAAGTGTGATGACTGCAGCAGGGTAACACGATGAACATCAAGCTCAGTAATTCACAATTCCTATTCTACCAACATGTTCTCAAAGAAGGTTGTCCAATAAACCACTTTTCCCTCTCCCAAAGAGTAACAAGCCTGGGACTAGAAAGGAACGCAGCTCCCTGACATCTGTTACCAGCCAAAAGGGAAATGGTGGCCTCAGTGCACACTAAGAACTAAGGAGGGGGCAACTGTGGATGGCCATGTTCCAGTCAATCATTCCAAAACCTCTGAAAAATGCTAACCAAGAGAGCAGAAGGACCCACAGGGAAATCCAACCCAAAAAAACAAAAGAACTCATTCACTGCTATGCCAAAAGCAACACAGGGTCCACAATTGCAATAAGACTGCTCCCTTCATGAATGCTTTTCACAGAAGCCACAACTGGGAAATAAACACTGGGAAGATGCTAGCTGCCAGGCAGCCCCTCATATACACACAACTTAAATGTGCAACAACTGACATCTATAAAACTCCTTGGCAAGGCACATGCATCCTGATTTAAAGATAGTGTACAAAGATTTTTACCACTTTCTGCTGTAATCCTGCTCTCATTGTGTGAAATGCACTGACTGACTAAACAGATTTTCCTTTAGTTGTTTTAGTGGAACTATGCTTTATAAGAACAGTAAACATGTACTAGTATTTACCGAGCAGCTGTCCAGTTACTTCCTAATTCCATGTCATGTGAGCTACAGTTCAAACAATGCAACTGTTAGGATATACAGACTGAAGTCTGTAGCTGTTAGGTGTTTTCTGTAGAGTATAATAAAATTCAAAATACAAATGCAATAAATCAGTGAGACAACAAATTAATGACTGCTAAGCAAATTAGAACACAATAAATATTCCTTCTAAAGTGTATACTGAACAGCATCCAGTAAAATAACATAGATGTCTATCATGGGATAATAGCATTATACAGGCCAAGTGTTTGTGTCAATACAGACCATAAGGAAATGCCAACATGGTGTAAAAACTTCCAAACAAGAGGAGTCTGCAACACCCAATGGTCTGTCAGACACTGAAGGACAGCCAAAGGGCTGCTGCCAGAAATGTCATATTCAAGGAAGCCATGCCCTGTCCACCCCCACTAATCTTGTCAACAAGGCCAAAAAGCTCAGAGACTTTGATGCAGATGAAGGGCCTACTGTACCCCCAAGCATAAGAGATTGATGGATGAAGACTGTGTGTGTGTGTGTGTGTGTGTGTGTGTGATCCTTAATACAGAGGAAGTGATGAGGATTCCATGTTAACAGCACCCTGCAAAATGGGAAAAGGGAGGCCATACATGTGTCAAAAAGGTATCTGCTCAATTAGAACTCAGACAAAACACAAGTCAAATCTTATCAAGACTGAAAGCCTAACTGGGACAGAAACAGGACCACTGTGATGGATAGCAGTAGTCCTTGTCAGCAGCAACTGGAGCATCAACTCTGCAAGGGAAGAAAAAAGCACAAGGGATGGGGTGGGATCCAGTAGTTACAGAATATACTCTTTACCTATCTCCCATCACCAGGTGGATAGTTACCTACTCCATGCAAACTATAGCAAGAGATCTACAGTGCATAATGTAGCAAAGCCAGACATACACTACAAATGGGCCAGGCTAAACACTATCTATCAAAATCTAGAGTTCATTAGTCCAAAGGATGAAACTGGCTGCCTTCCTCCTTATTAACAGACAGCATGAAGTACCGCCTCAGCACAACACTTAATATTGAAATGAGGGGGAGGGAAAAACTTGTCCTGCATCTGCAAATGGTATTCCAACCAGAAAGTTACATTTCAAAGGCATCATGTGTCACGTCTGAAGGCATAAACTGGCACATTCCCCACTCTTGAGAATGATGCCCTATTTGGCACTCAGAGAAGGAACAGTCGTCAGGTAGCACCAAGTAAGAGATGGAACCAAAATAAGGATGGCGCAGTGGTGCAGCGGTAGCATTGTTGCCTCACAGCAAGAGGCTCTCCGGTTCGATTCTCAGCTGGGGTGCCTTCTGGTGGAGTCTGCATGTCCTCTCTGCGTTCGTGTGGGTTTCCTCCGGGTGCTCTGGTTTCCTCCCACGTTACAAAGGCATGTGTCTGGAGCATTTCTCCCCAGGCATCTGCTGAAAAAGTCAGACTTTCCCGTTACATGTTACATAAAAATAATAAATAAATAAAATCATGAGCTCTCACTTGTACAGATTTCTAATGAACGCAACAAGCCAACCAGCAGAACAACCACTTACATATCATCTAACATCTGAGACTGCAGGGAGGCGAGGTTCTGGGAGAATAGTTTCTTGGCATCAGGCTATTCCAGAGAAAAACTGACATCTGGATCATGTGGTTAAAAAAACATTTTATATAGCCCACCTAATCATGAAGGGATTCACATCTAGATCAGGGGAGGTCATCGTGCCTCTTTACTCATCCCTCATCAGGCCCATAATTGAGTACAATGCCCCTTTTGGGATGTACCTTACCAGACACCTGCAGCAACTGGAAAGACCCCAAAAGTACCTCACCAAGAGGATCAAAGGGCTCAAACAGATGCCATATGCTGCCCGGTTAAAGAAACTCCAGCTCTACTCAGTGGCATACCGCCTGTTTAGAGGCGATCTGTGCCTGACGTATAAAGCCATGTCCAACCCAGAATTAATGGACATGCTGCACCTCAGAAAATCCAAATCCCATCGAGCTACGCGCTCGAGAGACTTGAACCTCAGCAATGAAATAAACAGGACATGCTGGAGGGACAGATTCATAACCCAGAGGCTCCCTTCACTCTGGAATAAATTCCCAGTCCAGGTTAGGCAGAGTCCGTCATTGACTCTATTCAAGAGGAATCTTGATGAGTGGATGGGAGATCGTAGGTTTACCTTGGGTATCACTTCTGTGTCACTGTTAGACAAAGGCACAGTATACTAACCTCGAAAAAGGGCATAGCAAAATAAATTTAAAATGGGTGGCGAAAGCCAAACACATTCTGGCTAGGCTTATAAATGCCCTAGGGCAGAAAGCCTAGTATGAACCTATGAACCTATGATGCACCAAAAGAAAAACAATGTTATAAAGCTAAACCTCCAGAAGGTGTCATTCAGAATAGTCCTCCAGCTCAGACGATGAGGACAAACTGCAAACAATAAGTCTGATCCCTCAACAAATACTGAAAAAGCTCCTCTTAAGGTTCTTAGTGGAACTGGGATGCACAACCAGCCCTTGATCCTAAAAATAACAGGGGGTTAGATGCAGACAAAAAAAAAAAAAAATCAGTTGAGCTTCTACAATCAGTGAAGACAGAGAACACAATGCATGACCCCTTGATGCTGATATGCTCAGCCCAATGCATGAATGGACCAGAGGTAGGTCTGCAACAAGGAGACAGGTCTAATAGTACCCCCAAGCCAGGGGGAGATAAACAAGCATTTACCTTGTGCAATGTCTTGCCATCTTGGAGCAAATAGGTCCATTACCAGGGATATTACTACTGACTGGCCCACAGGCAAATTGATGATGAGGTTGCAGAAAAGTAACAGCACAAACTGTCACTCTGGCAGCGGAGGAGAACGAAGATGTCATGAAATGCAAGAAATGCTCAAAGAATCAATCTGATAGATCAAAATGTCGACCTACTGGTGAATTTTTGATAAAAGGCTGGAAAACTCCTCCAAAACCTGAAGTGGAAAGACTGAAGAATCCACATCCAGACAGGAAGGAATCAAAGGCCAGCAAGCTATGAAGGCAGTAGCCGAAAAATGTCAAAAACTCTTGACAACTACACGAGATGAGAAGGAATTCTGTCAAACCCTAGTATATCTGGATCTGTGAAAGACATAATGCACATAAGATAAAGCATAAATGGCTCATATGGCCAACAATTTAGTAAATGCAGCCGGTCAACCAAAAGAACTGCGGGCAGAGACTGCAGAAACAAGAAAAGGTCATTACAAGGGCCAACACAAGCAGAAAGTTTATAACAGGAACCCAGAAGGGAACCAATCGTACAAGCCCCAAGTGTTACTGCTGTAGGAAGCAAAGAGCAGCAAAGGAAGTAGCCCCCCGAAGAGAAACAAACAAAAAACGCACTACCCTGAAGGGTGGAATGCCCAAAAAAGATGCAGCTTTTTAATACAGAAGAAAAGGAAGTTTAACAGAGAAGCTTACAGTGGCCTTGCCAAATGCCAAGGTATCCTACAGATGTCACTTGTAGCCTTATCCCCTGGTGGGAAAGTTTAAACAGAAGAAAAAAATGAACAGCAAAGGTAGCAGAGCCATACAAAAAACTTTAAAACTAACAAGGGAATGGAAAGACTTTCTACAGTAAAAAATTATCAAAGCACTCTGGGGCCATCAGACCCATTTAAAATGTGACTCTACACTTCTAGCAGCAGGAATAATCTGAGAAATGAGAAGAGGGGCAGAGGTTTCATGGGAGACGGAGGTGCTTGAGCAAACTGGAAAATGTTACACCTGCTAAGCAGAGCTTATATGGGTTATATGGTTCTCTCCAAAAAGTCTCAAAAGGAAGGAACCACAATATGCTCCCGAAAGTGCATGTCATACAGTAATACCGGTGACACAACAGCTCTGGAAAAAATCCTTTTTTTAGCATTAAAAATAAAAACAAAACATCTTACAGACACATCATTAGATAAGAAATCACTGCTGTTGAATTCACTTATGAACTCATTAAGCATTTAGCCCTCCTCCAGTCAGTGCTTGACTGGCCTTAGTGATAAAGTCATCTGTGCCAGGATATGTACAGGCATGCTGTACAGGTCCCTTCTACACCACACGCATTTTTGTTCTGCTGTTAAGTGCTTATGTAAAGCAAGGTTTTCATAATGAAACTGCTATACGTATTGCATTTATTAAACTGCTATACGTATTGCATTTATTATGACCCCATTCCCTTCCGAGCAAAGTGATAAAGAAGAGTTCTCTTTCCCACAAGATCTTCATTTCCGCTTTTTTAAATACTAGAAAACAAGAATTAACTTAAGGAACAATGAAACATTCTGCAGTTCAAGAATGACACCAGCCCTTACCTTTGCTTCTACAGCAGTAACACTTGGGGCTTGTACTTTGCACAAATCTAACTTTAGTATCTAATGATTTACCTGGAATGTGTTGACATTTCTTTAATGGAATGTTACAACACAAGACTTCTGTCCTTTTTATGGAGCCAGCTTGCAATTCTACATATTTATAGAACAATATGTACAGTAGAGTGCTTTTAGAGGCACGGTAACATTTGCTACAATGAAACACTACGGCACATCAGTGAGGCAACTGCTGCAAAGTTATGTTTGTGACAACAGTGTGTGTGTGTGTGTGTGTGTGTGTGTGTATGCACATTAATATACATTACACACAGAAACATGCATATATACATACATGCACACACATATGCACATGCTAACAACAACATGGTAGCAATTTTAATGTGTGCCCGACTATTTCCACCAGCAAAGAAATCCTGAACGATTCAGAAGGAAACAAAAGGAGCAAATATGTACATCTAAAGTTTCATACAGAACAATTAAAAAAAACATTTTCGATTACTTACCTCTTGTGACAGAAAGGGCATGATCTGAGCTAAAATTGTGTTCAACCTCTTGGCAATCTCGGTCTACAAACAAACAAACAAACAAAAACAAAAAAAAAAAAGGATTAGAACTTCGTGAAGTCGGACAAGCATCACGCAGGCTAGAGCTCTCTGGACCACAAGAATCAATATGATATCCAATACCCTAAAAAGAAGGCAACATTCTCATTTCTATCTTAAAATGATCTGAATACCACTCCCCCGACCTCTGCAAACCCACATGCCTTCCTGCTCCAGTGTGCAGCAGTCAGCCATATATTGTCAATTACACAAAACCGCACTCTCTCTAAAGTGCTACACGGGAAGTGGTACAATCGACAGAGAAAACCAATACCACTCCTGTATTTTCTCCGGTACTCCCCCACCTACAGCTCAGGAACCACAGGTCAGGAAACTGCTATGAAGAAGGAAGCACAGATAAGAGCAAGCAAGGGTATATTAAAGGTCTCCGACAGCCAAAATAGAGCAGTAACAGGAAATACTGCCAACTGATACAGGAGAAGCAAGGAATGTGCTTAGGAAACAGGGACAAATGATAAAAGCAGCAGGCATAACTCTTAATTGTTCCAAAAAATGAGACCAGTTCCTTATTTTACGTTATGAACACAATAAAAGTTCTGCCACATATTAAGACCTTGCTAGCAAAGTGGTCTGTTAAAATGCTTAAAAATCCCATTACATCAACAGAACACTAACTTAAAAGCAACACACTTAACTTTACATCACTGCTTCACACCTGACAGATGAGGGGGTGGGAGTATGGAGTTAAGGGTGCATTAAAAGACACAAACAAAAATTATGTATAAACATCATAAGTAGCAGAAGGAAGAATATGTTCAAGGGGGAAAAAGGGCAGCTACCTGAAAGGCAGGAGCACATACAGGAAATAAATTACACAACAGAAACAGAAGTAAATGGTGCAGAAGGTACAATACCAATGACAAAATTACTTAAAAGGCTGCATATCTTCAAACATAACATGTAATACAAAGAGAAACACAAGAAGCTAAAGTTATCTGCCATGGGATGGGTAAGGCCAATATTTAGCCAAATGGGCTAAGTTAATTTGCACACAAAAGGGAAACTAGCTAGGCTTTAGATGGCCCTAAAGAGCAGCTAGTCTAGTTCTTACCTCCAGACCTATAAGATGGTAGTATGTTGCACAGTGAGAAAATGAAAAATAAAGGACTCAAGAAACCATGTCAAGAGATGCACACATTTTAAAAACCTCTAATTTACATACAAGAGATAGAGACATAGAGTTCAGTGAAATAATCATCTCGGAGGGGACACTCCAACTTCACCAAGTTGGTAATGTTGAAAAACAATAAATCTAGTGGGGTTTGGCTTTACTGGCTTGAATGTAACTATAAAGACTTAAAAAGTAACAACATCATGGACATTCAGCAGTCATGTAGCCGAAACACTATGCCCTTAAGGTTATCTGCATATACCCCATGAGCCTCCATTACAACAGGGTAATGGTGCCACACAGTGAAAAATGTAGCTTGGCTAGGTTTTTCTTACAATTTTTACTTAATTAAAAAAAAAAAAAGACAGCAGTGTTTTCTACTAGAACATCTGTTTTACATGTGAATAAGAGATACTTAAAATGTGTGAATCTCTGGATACGTTTGCTTGGGTCCCTTCTTCATCTCGAAAGATCAACACTAAACCAATTTTATATTATTACATGTTTTTTGACACATCTACTAACAACCAGAAATAACAATAAAACAAGACAACTCTTCACCTTGAACACAGCTGCAAAGCACTATTTTCCATACATTTGCATTGTGTACATTTGTAAACAGATGTATTCAATCCTATAAACCCCATATATGGCCTAATTATAGGTTTCTGATATATGATGTTATTTCTGCTTTATCTGCACATTTTAAACTGCAACACAGACATTTCAACAGCTCTATTTTTTAGCCAGACATCAGTTGGTACTTTCATTCAACAGCTCCAAAAAGGCTAACCTTAAATCAAGTGTCAGGTCTTTAGTCAAGAACATCAAATACACAATCTCAACATATCCAGAGACCTAGCAAAGGGCATGCAGCTGTTCTGAAAGCTCACTAACAGCTCAATTACATTCTATTTTATTTCCTCTTCTGCTGTGGGTGCAATTTTGTCTGTACTTCTCCAATATACATAAAATTAAAATAACTGGATATTTTCTGGTACTTTACATAGCCTACATTATTACCGGTTATGATCTCCCAAGTCCCTCTGTAGACAAACATACCTTCAAACACACATGCAATACAAACAAAGCAGGAAACAAACCAAATGTAATGGTTAGAGAACTGAACAACAAATACAAGTTAACAACAAAGTAGTTCATCACACAACTCTTTGGGTTAAATAAGGCAGTAAAGGGTAGCCATTTCTGTGGCAATTCATACACACTTCTTCTAACAAGACAAACAAACATCCAACCGTAAGAATTCATTGTGCTTTATCAAAAGGGGAAACTGGTCCTCACAAATGTAAGCATCCCACACAGACTCAATACACAAATGCACCAGAGACATTTCCAACACTTTAATGGGAAAGGTCTTGCTAACCCCCTCCAGGACCATAACAAAACAGGCCTAAACACTGCAGAATCCTATCACCCCAAAAACAATGTATTTTAAGCCTTGCAGTTGCTCAACAGATCAGGGAATATTTTTTTTTACAAAACAATGTACTTGGGAGGAAAAAAGTCCTTATAACCAAAACTGTCCACATTAACAAAAAAGCTTGTTCCCCCATGTACCCAACAAAATTGTCGCTTTGCTATTACACATTCTTAAAAAAAAAAAAAAAAAGGTCAATGGATAAAGTAAGCCCTCAGCGAAGGAGAATCACCACGACATGGACATCATCAGGTGGT
Organism: Protopterus annectens; assembly: GCF_019279795.1. NCBI lineage: Eukaryota > Metazoa > Chordata > Ceratodontiformes > Protopteridae > Protopterus > Protopterus annectens. The sequence goes on from NC_056739.1 coordinate 1,105,420,843, forward strand.
GACATCGTCATCATCAGTGTACAGGTTGGAGAGCTGCTCTTTCCTTTTACTTACTACCATACTACTGTAGATTATAACAAGCTTCATCCACTTCCTGTTAAGTGACACGAACTTCCCCATGTACTTACTAGCTGGGGGATGCAGATAAAGTCCAGTTCTCTTTCCCCAGTCCTCCTCAGGTAGTGAAATATGGGTATTTGTTTTTATATCCCCTACTAGTAGCAGCACTTATTTAGTTGGACTGGCTCAGCAGGTAAAACCCTGTTAGAAGAAATACTCAGCATCCATGGTGACTAAGTAGCCAAATCTTTTACGGGATTAATTTGGTCAAAAAAGATGCAAGTTTAGTTTGCAATAATAAAACCAAGGGGTAAAGAATAAAACATTTATTTCTATTAATTTTTTTCTGGCTAAGAACCGCATGTATGTATGCCTCTTGTGATGACCCAATAACATTGGTCAGGTTAAGTCATCTGTACAGTATGCAAGTGGGTAATCAAGGTCACTACACTGCCATAAGCAACAGCAGCAAACCCACCAGCACTGCGGCAGACAAGTGGTCCAGAAATGGTCCCAGTTTCTCAAAACATGTTGTCTTACGACTAAAATTTCTTGCAGATTAACAGAAGACCTCTTGCAGCAAGTCCCTGATGATACCAAACTATAGACCATAAACTATTTGCTTTTGCCCATGACTATATGTTACTTCATCAAGAAAACAAAGTATTGTCTATTTTCTAATTAGGTTAGTATAATTCCACAATTACATAACCAAAATCCTTTCATGATATTATCTTAACATTGTCAACACTAGCCAAACATGTACACCGAAATTTAAACAAAAAAGGAAAAAAAATTTCCTTTTATAAATTTCTGGAATCCTGGGACACTAAGCAGCTGTCAAAACACCTTGTGATCCAACTTCAACAAAGTCCTATCAGCACAAACATCCAGCAAAATGACTGCAAAAACCATGCAAGCTGAAACAATACCAAATGACTAAGAACTACAAAAAGATCAAATGCCAGGAAATAATCTTTTTAAACAAACTAGTGCAAAATATTAATCTGCTATCCTAGGAAATGAGATCATCTAGACAAAAGGGTACTTGCTTCTGTCACGTTTAATTAGGTTTCAATAGAACTAGAGGGTGCCTACCAGGAAAGAAAATCCCATAGTTATAGACCCCAAAAGGCTTACAAAGCATGCGTTGCTTTTTGGCTACACACTTTCCCATACATACTGCTAACAGAACTCTTTCAGATATTTAACTAAGCCTAAAACATTTACACTACTAGTCTCCCTACAACATGCAGACCAACACATTGAAATATTTTTAGTCATTTCTTAAAACAACAGTGTAGAGCTGAATATGCATTTGCTTGAATTTGCACTACTAAAACTAACAAGGAGAAATAAAGCAACTCATCAGCAAACACCCGAGACACACACTTCACTTTTGGGGCATACATCTATCTCTTAAGAGATACTCAAATAAGAAACGCACAAAACTTCCAGCAGAATATCGACTTGTACACCTCAAAAGCAGTTCAGGCTTTTCCGCAAATAACAAACTTCTGTAGATGTAATGCTCATCTGCATGCAACACATAAAAACAGATGTATACACATTTGAATGACATTTAAACCATACTCTTAACAGAATACACAAAAGGCTGCTTATCAGTGGCTGCTTACTGACAGTGGTCTGACGGTATTAGAACAAATCTTTTAAAACATTTTTTTTTACATGTCTGAGAAGATAAACTGCTTCCAACAGCTAAAGAACAAAAGGCCCAGTTATTAAAGTCCTAAACACAGTCCAGCAGTTTTATATTTTTTGAGGTACAAATAAACTACTTGCTACTATGACCATCTCTCACAAAAAAAAAAAGTACCACAAGCAAATTGTACTAAATCGTGCTCATCTTATTATATTCTAAAATACTGAACAAATGAAGACAGTGACAATCTTGTGACTCTGATTTCCCCATCCCCCAACCCAACACTTTTCAGAAACAAACAACTTCTGACTAAAAGCACCGAAGAACATCTTTGAGCATCTGCTTGTCTTAAAGAAATAAATTCATTTTCTAAACACATCCAGCTCAGTTTGTCCCTGTCAGACTTTATCAGTCACAGAACGAATTATTGCGTGGAACATAATAGGGCAGGCTTTATGGAGCATTACACCCTCCAAGCAATCCTACCCATTCATCAAACTCCCTCAAAAGCAACTAAGCCCTCCCCCGAGTGCCACTGGGCAATTTATGCCAAGAAAAATCTCAATTCATCTCCCTGTTAAGTTACCATAGCAACTCCGACAACCTAATCCCTGCAGAACATTATGTAAATTGTGCCTTTGCTTGACCACGACAGGCTGTAAAATCATATTACCCGCACCAAAGCAGGTCATTAAATTGAATTTTTGGGCTGCCGATCAGATTAGCTCTGCAAATTAATGCTGGCTAAAGGTGGAGGGGGTGTCTGGGAGCGGGGAAGGCTCCTGTCATGCTAGGGCAACAGACACTTAGTTTTCCCATCTGAAAGCCACCTATTATGAGCAGCACGCCCTTCCCCCAACCCCTGCCAAGGAATCTTTTGATGTTTCTTACCCACAAACAATTCTTTGTTGTGACTGAAACTGGAGTTTGATTAACCACTGATGTTCTACAATGCTGCAGCTGTTCTAGAAAAAGTAAAACAATTTTCCTCCTCAAAGTATGTAAAATGCTGCATCCTTTTTAGGGGGGCCACACAGATAAAAATGCAGAGAGAAAAAAAACGATGAAGGAGAAATCAAGAATTACCACATCAAAAACAAAACAAAGCCAACATGTCCACAGAACAGATGGGGGGGGTGCAACTGTAATACCCTATATATGTAAACAGTGGGTGAATCCCACCCTGTCCACAATGACATCAGTAGTTTACGCAAGTGCACTTGGGGAAAGAGGTGAAGAGGCATAAAATAGATACAAGCTGTCCCAACAATGGAAAAGTGGCTTTCCAGCATAAAAGCACATATGCAGTGAGACTGAATTAGCATTAAAATTGTGCAAAACACTTCTAGTGATCAGTAGCTCAGAAATCAAATGGCACTTAAAAGTTTGCAGGCTTGGGGTTGGCAGGAGAGGTTAAGCTGCAACAAAGCAGATTTAAGACTTGGCCTTCAGCTTAACAGTGGGAAAGAACTCCAGAAGAGAAGATGAGTGCACACACAAAATGTTATAACAAAGCCTTTCCTTATTTGTAATGCAAAACTCTGTACTTCTCACTTTGACTCGTTCACAGATCCCTACCACCCCCACCCAATCAGCACTTTCCTTTATCCCACTACTGATGTGTTCAACAGCTTGCTCTTCGTCCCTTTATCCCACTACTGATGTGTTCAACAGCTTGCTCTTCGCCCAATCTGTATGAGTGGTCATTAAAACAATTCTACTAGTGCCACAGCTAAGGCAATTTCCATCTGCAACTCCAGTGACAAAGATTTTGGAATGGCTTAGGGATCAAGGAAAAGCCCCCCCCCCCCAAAAAAAAAAAACATAACTGCACACAGGAACAAGTAATTAAGGCAGCAGGTGACTGCACTGAAGAGGATGTGCTAGCACTGCTAAGAAGCAAAACAAAGTAAAAAAGTATACAAATATCTTGGGCACCCCACACTCAACTGGTTCACCGCCTTTCCAACCTAGTGCTAGTTCTTGAAGACTATGTTATGGGAAAACTACCACAGCACCCAGAGGAATGACACTGTCCTGTCGACAGGGCAGCATTCAGCCAGGATGTAGACAGACCATTTAGCAACAGGGCAAATACCAGTACATACTGCCTGCTGTCAATACCCCTGTTGTAAGGTTAAACTAAAGCCACCTTTCTAAGCAAGACAAGATATGCAATGCTGTCACATGGGGGTAGAACACTACACTACTGAGACCATGGACATAAATGCACCATAACCTTTATCATAGAAAGATAATGTCCATTTATATGCAATTGTACACTACTGAATCCACCACTGTGGTTGTCACACTGCATTCACTGAGGCACCACACTCTGCTGTGTACGAAAACTAAACGTACACTTCCCTTTTCAAACAAAAACAGGCTAAGAAAAATCAAAGGACCCATACAAGTGGAAACAATTTAAATAAAATACCCAGAGGTTGATCCCACAGTCCAAATATTCTCTTCAACTCACCCATATGCCATCATTTTTCACATTAAATGAAAGCACCATGCCCTCTCTCCATGTTCATTACAGTCAACAAATGGGAATGTAAGTTTACTCACAATGCCATTATCCCCTCTTCAGCCAGAGTCTGAGGTAAAGACAGATTTAAACTACACTGCAAGCTCAGACAGAATTCTTAACATTAATTATTACTGCAAATTTCAAAATGTATCCAGCAAACATGTCAGACAAATTCACAATGCCTCAACACATAACACCACCTGATCAAGTTCCTATCACTAAATAATTTAGTACTAACCAAGGGAGTTTGTTTTCAAGCACAATCTCTGAGAATGCAGAACAGCAAATACAAAGCAGCTCCAATGAATAATGCAGAGCACACAGAGATGAAGCAGAACACTTTTTGTGCCACCCACCCTAATCACACACACTGATTCTGGTGCTCATCTCACACTCTGGTCATGACTGGTTTACTTCTACATCGGCCGTGGTCAGCACTCCGAAGTGTTTGAAAATGAAAATTCTGAGCAACTCATAATGCAGCTGCAGATGATTGACACTGCAAGTGATACAACTATTTACCACAGAAAACTTTACCAGGCTTCCAACCCCTAAAATATGCACCCAAAACAAGTTGCTTAAGTGGAATTCAGCTGTGGAGCGAACAAAAGTCAGGCATGGAGAAAGATGGCAGAGGACTGAATGGCAGGGCTGGTTTCTGCAGCCAGAGTTCATCGTAAATATAAAGTATTAAGATGAATATTCATAAGCAAAAAAAGTGCATTTATCACATTATCAAGAAATGTATACCTGTATGCTTTGTCATATTGTCAACAAATCTATAACTGGACTCTTCAGCAAGCACGACTCCCCTTGTAAACATCACATCGACCAAATAACCACCACCCCCAAAAACTGACCTCAAAGTTGAGAATTGTAGGAACCTATGCTGACAAACTGTACTTTAAATCACAACGTGTTCACTACTGTATTCAATACTCTAAGCAAGTCTCTTTTCATCACACAACTTACATTCAAAATGATTGTTTCCATGTCCAGGAAAGGAATTGTTATACTTTACTTCACTCACCAAACTTATTATTAAATATAATGCCCCTTTTGGTATGCCCCTGTCCAAACAATTGTTATAACTTAAAAAAAAAACAACACCAACGGCTGAATTATATAAACTATGCGGATCATCTCAAAAGCCGCGGTGGTACAGAGGTAGTGTTGTTGCCTCACAGCAAGAGGTTCTCCTGTTCGATTCTCGGCTGGAGTACCTCCTGTGGAGTCTGCATGTCCTCCCCGCATTAGAGTGGCCTCCGAAAGACATGCGTGAATGGGCGTGCCTTCGCTGAAGGTTGGGCGTCGGGCTGGCAACTCGGCACCATAAAAATCTACTACCAATCATTAGCGGACCGGAGTTCTGCTGTGGCGACCCCTAACCGGGAAAAGCCAAAAAGACAAACAACAACCATCTCAAAGCCTTGTCCCACTTTTCAGAAACATACAGGATACTGAGAAGACGCCTCTGAGTCATATATAGAGCCTTAACAGACATATTACATTATCACAAGTCCAATAGTATCATAAATATAGATTCAATGGATTGCAATCTCTTTTCTAAAATAAATACATTACCTAGCCCTCCAGCATGTTCTAGTACAGAAAATAGCTTCAAAACAGTCTTCCACTCCACACAAAGCAAAGTATTTCTCTTATTCTCTTCAAACATAACTTAATGAATGGTAACTACAAAAATCACCCCTGGTTTAGCACGCCTGTCTCTCCTGGAGAAGGAAAATATCTCAACATATTCTTTGTTTAGCCTGACTATGGGTTGTGTGAAAATATAAGGGCTAAAAAACAAAACATGGGATGAAATGCTAGACTTCTTAAGATCCTCACAGATCAATAGCCTAGTAAATATCTATGAACATCTAAACCATAATCCTGCAGCTGCTTAGAGAATTCAGCTTTTATTAACCTCAAGAACATGGCTTCTCCTCAAACGGTCTGCCAAGCCTGCCTTTGCAGCTAGCAGAGCAAGTCCAAACCCATGTTCGGGGCCCTGTAGGAGATAAAGGCACCCTGGTGCAGTTTTCTGCTTTGAGGCCAAAACTTTTTCCCCGTTCACACCTTGTGCCATCTAACGGGTGGCATGTAACAGGCTTGCAATATATCATACACCCCTCAGCATATAACTCAGCCAAAGATCTCCTTGTGAAAACATATTCCAAATTTCTTCTAGTATCCACCACCAAGGACTAATCAACAGGTGTGCCCATGCATACCCCCCTCTGAATGGACACGTCTATCCTTGCCCGTGCCTTCAAGCATCTGAGATACTTCAACTCTGATCCCCCCAGAGCCAAAGCAGCAATGGTCAACTGTGCAGCTACAGGAAGGGAAAGAGCGAGCCTACAATAAGCAAGTTAACAAGGAAAAGCTACTACATCAGACACTGCTTTCCGCAAGCCTGAAATATCCCAATCATAGAGTCTAATATGGTTACTGCCCCAAGACCACCGTAGCCTTAACATCTTCATCAGCTTCTTCTGGTACTTACTATAAGGGACCCCGACTACAGCTACCATTGAACCCATGGCTCCAGGATGCAAGCTAACTACTGGAATAAGCTATCAAAAAAACAACCCAAAGTCTACAAAAAAGTGTTCGGACATACGCCAACATCTAGGGAGCAGCCTACAAATATCATACCTGACCAACAGGATGGAGACGGTCAGAATGAAAATGTGAAGCACACCCCCCCCCCAATAAGATTGTTTTGTGAGTAGGTCGCTAGAAACTAGTTTAAAAAGCAAACCATTCTGGCACCCTGTAGCATCAGGTGGTGGAAAGCTAGGACTAGCATGCTTTTAGTGGAACCAACACAGGGGTAGTACAGCCAAAAGGATAGGCAAGAAACTCATACTAACTGGATCTTACCTGATAGGATAGGAACATTAACAAATGCTTTGCAACTTTTTCACTAATAGAAATCCTAACACCATATCCAAACTATTCTTGCTCAGATATGAACTGATTAATGGGGGGGGTACTGCAACTTGCTCGAGTTGTGTTTTCAGCAAATGTTCGCTTTCTACTTATTGCAGTGGTATACAAGATCAAGAAGCCACATAATTTAGTACACTCAAAGACCTAGGGTAGCAAAATAAAAGCAGTCACTATTTTATTGATGTGACCATGGTCACACTCAGTTCACGGTGAAACAACTGTGGAGTCAGAATATGGGGGGGGGGGGGCAAGATTATTTTACGTTTTTCACATTTCCACACATTCTTTATCTCTTCAATTACCTACGTGTACAGGTTAAATTTACTCTTAGTAATAAAACTTGTGTTAAAATGTGCAGTCTACTGTGTTTGAATCAAGTTTGTATACATCTGAGGTCATATAGTACACAAACAAATGGGTGACCACGAGGAAGGACTCATTGGGAATCAAAGTACTGAAGTTGTTTAAATCAAGATTGACATAAATTTGCTAGAATTCTATAAAAATAAAAAGGATCTGGAACACTATGCAAGCTGTAGATGGTCCAGTGGGACTTCCTCCATGGCTGTTTTTTTTGAGAAGCTTTGTATCTTCTTCCCTCCCTGATCCCTCACTCAAAGGGAATGCCCAGTAAGAATTTGGAGAGGCTGAGAGGGTAAGAGAAGGTCAAATGACAGCCACATGGCCTGGGTGGGAGCAGAGACCAATGCAGGCCACTGTGGAGATGGCTGCAGCTGCCATAGAACTCTAAGAATACCAGCCCCTGGAGCAGTACACCTGCTAGATCTCTGGACCCAATGGAACCCTGGTGCTGGGGCTGTGGGTTTCAGTAGAACTAGGGTATCTGCAGACATTTCTGCATCACACTAAATGTACATTGGGGACAGTGGAATTAACGTCATGCAGTAATAAACACCATGACCTTTCTTTTTATATCTTTAAAAGACTTTGCAATCTGTAGACTAAGAAAAAGCAGAACTTTGAAAAGGGAGACTATAAAAGGCATCCTGATGACCACAATAAATGGGATGAGGTGGACCACACAAAATCATAGAAAATTCTAGTGGTTTCCAAAATGTAACAAAATAACTTCCAGCAAAATTTCAGCTTCTATACCCCCCCCCCAAAACTATAGAAACTTTCTAGCTTTTCACATCTGTACAGATTGCCTGTCTTTCAAGGAATGTTCACAATCTCTGCTCACATTACTTTCTATCGACTTTCTGCATTTTAACCCTTAAAATCCAACCCAATCAAGAAGTTTAGACCACTTAAAACCTAATAAGGTAGGTCCAAGATACCTGCCATTCACCACCAGAACCACAAGCCTATCACTACAGATGTACGCACTATTAATGAACCAAAACATGGGGACAGAGGTGTAGTTAGTTTGATTTGGGGGGACACAGTGTTAGGGAGAAGTGATCAGAAGATGCTGTGATCAGTCTTCAGTGCAATACTGCCATTTTGGAAATCCCCTTCTTTTCAACCACCTAGCTCACCAAGAACCCTTGACAGGCAAAGGATTGTAAGGATCCAAAAACATATGAACATTCGAGAATAGAAC
>NC_056739.1:1105767126-1105997126 GCF_019279795.1 Protopterus annectens
GCCATTGGCATGGAAAATAGTTTCAAAATAACTTTTATTTTTTTTGGCCGATTTCGGCCATTTAAGCATAGGGCAGTGGCGTGCAAATGGGATCGGCCAGAAAATAAAACTAAAACCTTGAAAAAAGCTTTTTAGGCAAAAAGCACAATTTTGCCATTATAGTCAATGGCAGGCAGAAGACAACAAGGCCACTGACTAGTGGTTGCTAAGGGGGAAGTCTCAGTGTCAGACTTGTAACTAGGCATTAGTCGGTTCTATGCAAATGAGGGGAATGATACTGAATCACAGATTTCCACTCATTGGTAGCCAGCACCCAACTGTGTAGGTGCAGGAAAACCATGGTGCAAACCAAAGAGTTAGCTGACATCATAGAGGGGTGTGTCAGGTATGCTGTAAGCTTATTGGAGCTCTGTGGCTCAAATTTCCCTTAGCTTAACAGAGCTAAGGAAGGGTGTGTGTTTGAAGCTACCTAGCAGTTTTTACATTGCCTAAATAGATGTGTGCGCTGTGCACCGGGTTTTAAAAAAAATAAAAATTAAACCAGGAAATAGCAGCTCTGTTCACATCTGAGCACTGGGTTTGCGCGGCATGCCTTGGGGCTTAAACAGGAAGGCAATGGGAAGGGAAAACAGCAGTAGGAAGGTAATCAAAGAGAACTAGCATAGCTAGCAGGTGAAATGTATCAGAATCAGACAATTACACAATCAGCAGCCCAGCCCAGCACACTACTATAACATATGCAAACACCTTTCCTTCTGTTTTTTCCCACAAACTCTACACCACCAGTGCACACAAATGGGGAAATTTTACCAAACAAAAGCAACAAAATGATAGGGGCTGCAGCAGCTATCATAAATCAACATGTGGAAGAGGCTGAGGGTGGTGAGGATGAGAATGCTAATGACCAACCCACAGTGAGGAGAAGGAGAAGAGTGTACAGACCCAGGGTAACCTACCAGGGGCTACATGAGCTGGAGATAGTGGAGCACTATAGGGTGGACAAGGACCCCCTACAGCAAACTGTTGAGCTGTGCTGGCCATGCCTCACACACAGAACCAACAGAAGGGAACCCACCCCAGTGGATACCAAGGTATGTGTAGGCTTAAAAATACTAGCCACAGGTACCTTCCAAATGCCAACTGGAGATATCATGGGAATCTCACAGGCATCAGCATCCAAGGTATTTCACCAGTTCCTGGATGCCATGTCAGTACATGCCGGTGAGCACATATATTTCCTCAGCACCCATGAGGCGTTGACCAGCAATATGCGTCTCTTCCACCAAATAGCAGAATACACTGAGGTAGTGGGTGCTATAGACTGCATGCATATACACATCAAAGCACCACCTGGCAAGCGGGGTAGAGTCTACGTAAACTGCAAGGACTTCCCCTCCATCAACTGCCAGGTCATGTGCGATGCCCAGAGCATTATAATGAATGTGTGTGCTGGCAGCCCTGGAAGCTATCACAATTCCCACATCTGGCATATGACGCAGCTATACCAGAGATTTGCCAAATGGGGACATACCATATGGCCCCCTAGTGGGGGATGCTGGTTACACACTGGAGCTGTGGATGATGACACCCATCAGAAATGCACACACACCCAAACAAGAACTCCATAATGAGGCACATGCACAGACCAGAATCATAATAGAGGATGTGTTTGGGATGCTCAAGTCACAGGTTCAGTGCCTCAACATATCCGGTGGAGCCTTGCAGTACTCACCAGCTACATTGTCATCATATGTGCCATGCTACACAATATGATCCTGTGGAAACAGCTGCAGCAGGAGCAGCATGGGGTAGGGCCACACAGCCCCCCACCATTGCCAAGGCCAGTACAGGCACAGACTGACTCAGAGGAAGAACAACCTGAGCCTGCCCCAGTGGGCAGAAGGAGGCATGCCCAGTATGCCCAGGACTTGGCAAAGAGGCACCACATAGCACATACACTGACACGGTAGGAACCCAGGGAATGACACATCACTCCGACTTGCACATACAGTAAAAAGGATGCCAAACATAACACTACCTGTGCATAACCATGTATAGGGAGTGTACTATGTGCATCCGACATAGTCAGCCCTCCAGCACCATCCTCATTACTGGCACAGCCACAAGGTAAGTCACGCTCACTATCAATTGCTGAATGTGGTAGTATGTTCTGCTACCTGTATCTATGGTATGGATGTGAACATGTTAGGGAATCGGGTGGGTGAATGGGATAGCATCAGATAGTAGACACCTATATCGGCAGCATGAAATCCTCAACAAATACTGGTGTCAACATAGTACGCAGTACTAGACAAGGTGACAAAACTCACTGCAGGACATGTGGTGGGCCAAATATGTGTTCATAGGACATACACATGCATGCCTGTGAAGCTCACATACCCAACAACAGTCTCAGCCAGCAGGACAGGTGTAGACAAACACAAAGAAAGGCTGTGACAAGGCCTCTGCTTGATGGCTATGGAGAACAGCCCCCCTCCAGACCTACACAGACAGACTACAACAGGTCAGGCAGTGGGATGTTAGTTCTAAAGGGTAAGAAGTCTGAAACTGAAATGTAGGTCAATAAAACCTAAGAACTGTAGTACACTGATATGCCTCTAGTCTGATGATAGGTCAGAATACAGAATGAAATGGAGTACCTGAAATACCAGTACAGTCATAGCAAATTTTTACAGTTGTCAGGTGTGCCCCCCCACAATCCTCTGTAGAAATGTAGTAACATGTACATGTAGGTATAATAGCAGTGGAGCACAGATTACCTGAGCTGGCTAAAGTAGCAGGATAGGTTGTAGCACGTGTACAATATGCAGGACTTTGTGTGTTAGGTTGTTGTGTGTTGTATATTGTATGAAAGTGGTCAGCATGTAGGTATGGAGGGTTGTGTCCTGTTGGCCAATGGCCAGTACTGTTGATGACAGGGCCAAGTTCTCACAACTGCAATGCCAAACACAATGCACCCCAGCAAGACACAATCCAGCAGTAATCCATACTAATTATTCAGATGTAATATCTGTCACCATCTGAAAGATGGATATGTTATGAATGTGGGCCCAGGCATACAAACAGTACACAGGTGGAAGTACCCTAGACAGAGAGTGTATAAAATGTTACTGTCAAATGGACACACCTTTGGAATTGTACATACAGGTTAGCAGCACATTAGTTGGCTGTGTAGTATGGAATACTGATGTAGTCTGGCCAAACACTGGCAGACCACAAAAGGCACAAGTATGAAGTACTGAAAAACTGCTGATGTCCCTGCACAAGCCAGCATAAGTGGAATGCCCCACATATATCTGTGAGTCAGCTGCAAGTAGCTTTTGTAGCACACATGCACCCAGCTCACCCCACCATCAGCCACAGGTACCTCACAGGTCTTATTCCTGCTGCTGGGAATGAGTACAATATGACCCCTACCTCTGTATGGGAATAGCCACAGAATGCAGCATACTGAAGAGGTGTCCAGTGCAAGTGTGTCCCTAGCTGTAAGCAGCACCCTTCCAGTATTCACACCAATGAATCAATAAGGACAGAAACTATTGACGTTAACACCTTGCACATCTACCCTGTCACTCCAGGGGAATATAGTGGCTTGCAGCCTGGGACTGTAGGTGTGACACAATGCACTGGCCTGCTACAGATGGCCTGCATCACTATCAAATGCCCTACAGTCCTCTGTCAAAGGCCTGTGTCTCACCCATACTGTCAATGTATGTTATCTCATGGACTCACAAATAACATAAGACAGTCCACAGGACACAAATGCAAGGCCATGTCGACAAATCCCAATAGCATGTCCACCATGTCCTACTGCATGAACTGTGGACCAACCCCTAAATACTGCTGGGATGAAGTGATAACTATTGGGATAACTATCAGATAACATTTGCATACTGTTCAGAATAGGATAGAATAACAGAGAGGGGATAGAAGCATGGATGCCATGGAGTGTGTGAAGTCTGAAACTCAGATGTGTGCACATAATATCCCTGCCTGAAAACACAGGAATGGGTGGCCGCAAACCTGCTTGTAAACTATAATGTGAAGGGGTAATGACCAGAAATATGAGCCCCACCTCTGGGTAACTGGTGTGAATCTGTACAGCTGTGAGGTATGGTCACAGCAGGATACGGCCATACTGTCACATTGATGGATGTACAAGCATGGGATCCTCAGCCACCACAGCATCAAGGTGCTGAACCATTTACACAGACCCATCAGCAAGTGTTTGCAGCGCCCACCTCCAGAATGGCATGATTGTGCAAGAATATGTAGGCTGCAGACCACAATACTGGACACAGCTTCATTCATCTTGTGTTCTCCAGGAAATTACTGCAAGCAAATATGTATACCTGTAAGTAGTTGATGACATAAAACATCACAGTGTAAAACAGTACACATGTCTGAATATCTCTGCTAACACCAAAACCATGTAGCAGAAGCAGCGCAAACACAATTAGTTACAGTATCCCATTATCCTTTGCCCATTGTGGCCCCATATTGTCAAGCGATCTACAAATATCCTGCAGAAAGAGGTTGCTAGCTGTAAGTGTAAAACACAAATGCCTGCACTGGAGTACAACCTACCTGGAATGGATTCACACATCCAATACAGGAGGTCATACAGGGCATGCTCCCACGCTTAGAGAAACTAAGCCCATGTCTGACAACAAAATACTGAAAGGTCATATTGGGCATGCTCCCTCACTTACATAAATGAAGCCCATGTCTGTCAACAACAGTAGACTATACATATTTGTCAGTCACAAATGTTTGTGCACACATTACACATTGCACACCAGTCATGCTTTGCACACACAGATAGGAATACACACATATATCCAAAGGCAACACACTATAATAGGCCAAACATACACATACATAGTTGTGTGGAAGAGAGTGACAAACAGTGACAAAGAGCTTCCTATCATGAGCCCTGTCCCACCAAGCACACATCCAACTGGCCAATAACACATGATGTGCCAATGTCTATCACTGTAGACAACTGCTTCTGGTATCCATCAGCACTATAGTCTCTGTGGTGCTTGTGATAACTGTGTAACATGACTGTACAAGTCATTATTCATCTAGCACTTGTATACACATTCCTGTTAAATGTAAACCTGTGTGTGACTGAGAGTTGTGTATGTACTTCCAGATGAATGGTTTATGGCCCATTCACACACACTGCACTCCCCATTGCCCTACTTTGGCAAGCCTCCTGATGTCATTCACCTTGAAATACACCTTTGGGGAAGGAGTAGCCTTATAAGCTCTGTGGCACATGCTATAACTGCGTAATCCTATAGTGTGATGTAGTAGTTAGGTAGGAGCTCTAATCCTGGACTGTGTGTGTGTGTGTGTGTGTGTGTGTGTGTGTGTGTGTGTGTGTGTGTGTGTGTGTGTGTAAGGATCAATGCTTCTGAGGCCATTCACAGTCACTACACTTTCCATTGCCCAACTTTGGCAAGCCTGCTGATGTCATTCATCTTGAAATACACCTTTGCAGAAGGATTAACCCTATAAGCTCAGTGGCACATGCTATAACTGCGTAATGCTATAGTGTGATGTAACTAGTTAGGTAGGAGCTCTAATCCCAGACATGGCAATGATGAGACTCTGTGTGTGTGTGTGTGTGTGTGTGTGTGTGTGTGTGTGTGTGTGTGTGTGTGTGTGTGTGTGTGTGTATGTAAGGGGTCAATGCTTTTGAGGCCATTCACAGTCACTACACTTTTCATTGCCCTACTTTGGCAAGTCTGCTGGTGTCATTCAATTTGAAATACACCTTTGTGGAAGGAGTAGCCCTATAAGCTCTGTGGTGCATGGTATAACTGCTTAATGCTATAGTGTGATTTACTAGTTAGGTAGGAGTTCTAATCCCAGACATGGCAACTTTAAAACTATGTGTGTGTGTGTGTGTGTGTGTGTGTGTGTGTGTGTGTGTGTGTGTGTGTTTGTCTGTGTAGGGATCAATGCTTTTGAGGCCATTCACAGTCATTGCTCTACTTTGACAAGTCTGCTGTCATTCACATTGAAATACACCTTTGCAGAAGGGCTAGCCCTATACGGTCCATGGCATGTGCTATAACTGTGTAATGCTATAGTGTGATGTACTAGTTAGGTAGGAGTTCTAATCCCAAACATAGCAACTGTGTGTTTGTCTGTGTAGGGATCAATGCTTTCGAGGCCATTCACAGTCACTACACTTTCCATTGCCCTACTTTGGCAAGTCTGTTGATGTCATTCACCTTGAAATAAACTTTTGGGGAAGGAGTAGCCTTCTAAGCTCTGTGGCACATGCTATAACTGCATAATGTTGTAGTGTGATGTACTAGTTAGGTCCGAGTTCTAATCCCAGACAAGGCACCTGTGAAACTTTGTGTGTTTGTATTTGCTTTTCTGTGTAGGGATCGATGCTTTTGAGGCCATTCACAGTCACTACACTTTCCATTGCTCTACTTTGACAAGCCTGCTGTCATTCAGATTGAAATACACCTTTGCAGAAGGGCTAGCCCTATATGCTCCATGGCATGTGCTATAACTGTGTAATGCTATAGTGTGATGCACTAGTTAGGTAGTAGTTCTAATACCAGACATAGCAACTGTGTGTTTGTCTGTGTAGGGATCAATGCTTTTGAGGCTATTCACAGTCACTACACTTTCCATTGCCCTACTTTGGCATGTCTGCTGATGTCATTCACCTTGAAATAAACTTTTGGGGAAGGAGTAGCCTTCTAAGCACTGTGGAAAGTGCTATAATTGCGTAATGCTGTAGTGTGATGTACTAGTTAGGTCCAAGTTCTAATCCCAGACAAGGCACCTGTGAAACCTTGTGTGTCTGCATTTGTTTGTCTGTGTAGGGATCAATGCTTTTGAGGCCATTCACAGTCAATACACTTTCCATTGCCCTACTTTGGCAAGCCTGGTGATGTCATTCACCTTGAAATACACCTTTGCAGGAGGGCTAGCCCTGTAAGCTCCATTGTGCATGCTATAACTGCATAATGTTATAGTGTGATGTATTAGGTAGGGGTTCTAATCCACAACATGGAGAGTGCATGTGTGTGTGTGTGTGTGTGTGTGTGTGTGTGTGTGTGTGTGTGTGTGTGTGTGTTTAGGGATCAATGATTTTGAGGCCATTCACAGTCACTACACTTTCCAGTGCCTTACTTTGGCAAGCCTGCTGATTTAATTTACATTGAAATATACATTTGCAGAAGGGCTAGCCCTGTAAGCTCTGTGGAGCATGCTATAACTATGTCATGCTATAGTGTGATGTACTGGTTAGGTAGGAGTTCTAATCCCAGACATGGCAACTGTGAAACTCTGCGTGTTTGTTTGTCTGTGTAGGGATCAATGCTTTTGAGGCCATTCACAGTCAATACAATTTCCATTGCCCTACTTTGGCAAGCCTGCTGATGTCATTCACCTTGAAATACACTTTTGGGGAAGGAGTAGCCTTCTAAGCTCTGTGGCATGTGCTATAACTGGGTAATACTGTAGTGTGATGTACTAGTTAGGTTTGAGTTCTAATCCCAGACAAGGCACCTGTGAAATTCTGTGTGTGTGTATTTGTTTGTCTGTGTAGGGATCAATGCTTTTGAGGCCATTCACAGTCAATACACTTTCCATTGCCCTAAATTGGCAAGCCTGCTGATGTCATTCACCTTGAAATACTCCTTTGCAGGAGGGCTAACCCTGTAAGCTCCATGGTGCATTCTATAACTGCATAATGTTATAGTGTGATGTATTGGGTAGGAGTTGTAATCCCTGACATGGAGAGTGTGTGTGTAGGGATCAAGGATTTTGAGGCCATTCACAGTCACTACACTTCCCATTGCCCTACTTTGGCAAGCCTGCTGATGTCATTCACCTTGAAATACACCTTTGGGGAAAGATTAGCCCTATAAGCACCATAGCGCATGCTATGACTGCAAAATGCTTTAGTATGATATACTAGTTAGGTAGGAGTTCTAATCCCAGACAATGCAACTGTGAAACTCTGTGTGTGCGGGTGTTTGCCTGTGTAGGGATCAATGCTTTTGAGGCCACTCACAGTCACTACACTTTCCATTGCCCTACTTTGGCAAGCCTGCTGTCATTTACCTTGAAGTACACCTTTGGGGAAAGAGTAGCCCTATAAGCCCTGTGGCACGTGCTATAACTATGTAATGCTATAGTGTGATGTACTAGTTAGGTAGGAGGTCTAATTCCAGACATGGCAACTGTGAAACTCTGTGTGTTTGTCTGTATAGGGATAAATGCTTTTGAGGCCATTCACAGTCAATACACTTTCCATTGCCCTACTTTGGCAAGCCTGCTGATGTCATTCACTTTGAAATACACCTTTGGGGACAGAGTAGCCCTATAAGCCCTGTGGCACATGCTATAACTGCATAATGCTACACTGTGATATACTAGTTGGGTAGGAGTTCTAATCCCAGACATGGCAACTGTGAAACTCTGTGTGTTTGTTTGTCTGTGTAGGGATCAATGCTTTTGAGGCTATTCACATTCAATACACTTTCCATTGCCCTACTTTGGCAAGCCTGCTGATGTCATTCACCTTGAAATACACCTTTGGGGAAAAGCTAACTCTATATGCTCTGTGGCACGTACGATAAATGCAGTACACTGTAGTAGGAATACATAACTAGGTAGGGGTTTGAATCTCGGCACTCTCCAGTGTGTGTGTGTTTGTCATCAGTATCTTGATGTGGTAGTAGCAGTGAATGTGTAATAACAGGACTCATTCTGGGGTGGGTTTTGCAAATTTCTTATACTGAGGACCTATTATATGTCACAATGTCCACTTTACAAGGACAACAGATGTCAAACAGCAGAGAGGCTGGTGTAGGCAATCCATACCCCTACATGTGACATTATGGATTGGGGAACAATATAGGCAACCCTCGTATTACCCAAAGAACACTCTCCACCCATGTCTCATACACAAGCACACTTGGCTAGGCAACAACCACTATGTTGGTAGTTCACTGCATATTGCCCACAGATAGTAACAACGGTGTGATTGCAGTGGACTACAGAGAACATGGCACCCTGTTCCATCCCTGCAATAGGCAAATAATTGCTTACAGTTGTCATTTGCTATGTTCCCCATTGGATGCCTGCAACAACTGTAGAGTCAGCAAATGTAACCAACAAAGGAAATACCATGCCTTATACACATGCCCAGTATGAACAGATGCCACTAACAGCAGTGAATACCTGTATCATGCTGTCAATGTAGGTGCAGGATCAACCTCAGTTCCTTAGCCAGTTCTCTCCACATGAGGTCAGGAATGCCACATCAGATGATAATAATCTGTCCACACAACATGTCCCAGACACCCCAGGTACACTTCCACATGTCACAGAACATGCATGTGGGATATGTGCACATCCTAGACACCATCCATGTTATGGAATATAGAACACATACATGGCAAGCATTGCACAGCACTGGCCACCCACAATAGTAACCCAGATGAGTGGATGGTGAATACAATACCCACCCGTGTGGGCCAATCCAGGGACTACTCCCCTCAGCCACACTGCAGACCATTGTCATGTGACCTGTTGCCAAGGCATACCCTTTGTCTAGCCTTGTACTGCCTTCTGGCACAGTCAACCACTACACACCTGTGAAGCAATGAACCCATGCATGTCCGTACTGGCAAATCTGTGTCTGTGTGTGTGGGGAGATTAATGATTTGGAAGTCATTTACACTCACTACATCTCCCATTGCCCTTACTGAAGCATGCCTTCTGATGTCAGTCACCTCGACAAAGCCTTTGCCCATATAGCAGCCTGAAGCCCTCTGTGGTGCATGTGATACCTGAGTAATACTGTAGTGTAACAAACTAGCTAGTTAGGAATTCTAATCCTGACCCTGCCAACTGTGATAATGTGTGTGAGTCCCTAAGAGAGTGTGGTTGTGTCTTCCTTGACACCTGATTTTGTGGACAGGCAAATGTACTATACTTACCTTATCCATCCTTTATCACTGTTGCTGATGTCACTCACCTTCAAAAATACCTTTTTAACATGTAAGCTCTGTGGCGCATGCAATAACTGCATAAAAATGTAATAGCAATACATAGTCAGGCAGGGGGGTGAAACCCTGTACTGGTAAGTGTATGACACAAACATGCTTAGCAATTACTCTCCTACCCCCTTCCTTTCTTACTTTGTCTCTGTCTGTCTCTCTCACTTCCTCTCTGGTGGATGTGGAAAAGTATACCTGCTTTGCTTAGGTAGCAGCTTGTGTTTTGTAAGTGATGCTCATGATCAGCTGATGGCCTGTGCACGAACTGCAGACCTCCACTAGCTGATTGCATGTGGAACAGCTGTGGTAACATTCCCATAACCAATTGCATGGAGACACACTCATGTAACTAGGAACATCATGTGGGTATTGGGTCTTTTCATTCACTGTGAGCAGGACTTCATGTCGGTGTTTGGCAAAAAGCATTACAGAGTGTAGTGGGATATACCTCTTACAACGTACACTGTGGAGACAGGCCAACAAACAGGAGGGGGGTGTTCCAGACATGAGGACAGAATGTAAGTCTTGCTCTTCTACATTTTAAGTAATGCTGGTCTAACAGAATTTGTGTGGATATGGCTGATCTACATGATTTAATACCTGTCATGACAGTGTTATTTGGTTGAGGAAACTCTCACCTGTAGGACTATCTGCAGACTGGCCAGTGTTTGTAGTCTTACATGTGTTGTGTTACTCACAGATGTCCTATCTTTAGAAATGCAGTAGCATACTCTGAGGATTTCAGTCAGTACATGGTGATATGTGAGTTACTGACTTCATATCCCTCAGAAGACATATGTCACAACAAACCATGTTACACCAGTAAATGTATGAGTTTATCACAGCAACATGTCAATATTGGTCCTGTGTTTGTGCCTCCAGCCACAACTTTGTCAACCTTTGTACATATGTCATGCAGTAAGAGGTGCATATGTTCAGTACACCATTATTTACTGACATCATTCCTGATAACAAGCCAGTATGAGAAATCAGCCTGAAACCAGAAACTGGAATAGGCAGAAAACAAAGTATACTCCACTCTATTTAAAATAAAAATAAAATAAAACAGAGTGGCATATACTTTGTTTTCTGCGTATTCCAGTTTCTGGTTTTGGTATTTGTTTCATTCTAGACATTTAACTGCTGTCTTTTTGGTTCCTTGAGATATCAGACTGCTAGACATGTTATGTATAGTAGGGCTTATATATTGAGGACAAAACATGGACATTCTGTTGTAGTGTGTACAGTAGTGAGGTCTGTGTACTTATGGTGACTGTCGACAGAGTGTGTATTGTGAATATATACCTTGGCCTGTGTACAGACTGTGGTAGATGTCATTGTTCTTGGTCCTGTTCTATCTGATGTTGCATGCTGCTCCAGTGTATGGTACCCTATTGGTGTACATGTTTGTAGAGCCAAACCCACACATGTCCCATACCACAGTCAGGCATCGGAATACACTGTGTATTGGCCCAGTATATGTAGGGTTAGTGTGTGAGTGGCACATATGAGGATGGTGTTAATCACACAGTCCATATACTGTAATATTAAGCATGCTTACCATATGTGGCTATGTTCAGATTGGTTGTGGGTATGCGCTTTCACACAGATGTCTGTTACTCTGTGCTGTTACATGCCTACAGAGCCTGCTATATTTGGAGGTACATGTGTATTCCCCCATAAGAAATGTAGGCCAGTGTTGTGGCAGTCTGCCTGTAGTTTGCACAGTGCTTTGTGACATGCCTAGCAGCTCAGTGTACTTACGCAGTGTGATATTATGTCCAGATATTTGTCAGATGAAATGCTGCCAGACCACCATAACTGTTGTGTATTTCTGACAAAGCAGTGGGATGCTGTACAGATGTATGTTACTAATTAGTGGGTAATATGTGGGCTTGTGACCTCTGCTCCTCCAGTTATTATGTGTTAGGATAGACAGGAGTGTTTGTTTGTTTGTGTATTTCGGCTTTTCCCGGTTAGGGGTCGCCACAGCGGTACTCCGGTCCGCAAATGATTGTCAGTAGATTTTTACATACTGGCTTGCCGGGCCTAACACACAACCTTGTGTGAGTGCATAAACTGTGTGAGCATATCTATTCCAGTATTTACGTGATATCCCCATTTACTTGGCCATAAACATCCAGTTTGTCAGCCTTAGTCCACACGGCTTGCACTAAGGGGTTCTGTGTATACGTCTGGACTGACCAGAGTGTGTCAGACTGTCCACATTTATTGGTCATATCTCTGCTATATTCCACAGGACCATTACTGTGATATCTGTGGTACTGTACTATGTTGATCTTATGATGTCTGTCAGTAACTAATGGCATACATGTCAATATCAGATGTGACTTCCCACACACAACATTTCTGTTAAGACAATCCCTGTTACAGTAGCAACAGTCTACATTTATACCTGCAATACTTACATGACATCACCTTGCACTAAGAGGTTGTGACTATTGGTGCTGAGGTTTGACTCCACTTCATGTTCTGGACATATGTTAAACGTATATGTATAAATATGTGTGTGTGTGTGTATATATATATATATATATATATATATATATATATATATATATATATATATACACACACACACACACACACACACACACACATATATATATATATATATATATATATATATATATATACACACACACACACACACACACACACACACACACACACACACACACACACACACACACACACACACACACACACACACACACACACACACTGTCTTTACAGCTGTGCTGACTTATTGGTTAACTGCTGTGACTATAGTGTACATGATCCTGGGTTCAAGTGCTGTTTATTTTGTTGCTGGGCAGAATAAGGGCTGTTGGATACAGAGTGGTTAAGGCAGTTTTGAGCAGCTTTAAGTGGGTTTGCACAATGGTAAGCGCTGCTAACGCACTGTTAAACCTACAGGTGCTTACACCATGTACGCTTCACTTACCAGTGCAAAAATGTGCTTAACATTTATATTGCAGCAATGCTGAAACCTACTCAGCATGGCTCAGTCCTAGTAACCAGTGCTTACATTCCGGTCTGATAAAATAGCATAGTAATGACATCTTTATTAAGTGTATTTAATTCCATGTACATAACATGCGTCTATGTGCTGTCATTATAGTAGCAAGGGGTGTGAATCTACTGTCTGGAACACCTGAGTATATATGGCTTGTACAACACTCTTTTCCATTTGAATGTGTTACATACACGGGTAGTATCACAGGTTATATGCAGTCACACTGCTATGTAGTATATCATTATGTTACTAATGTTGACAGTGCTTTCCCAAGTAAGAGTAGATTACAGATTGTAGTACTGGAACCAAACACCCCTGCATGCAAAGATGGACTCTCAGTCCTCACTGTCATGTTCTTAGTGTGTGAGCTGTGTCTCATTAAATGTTTCCTACTGGCTATTGATCTGACATGTGGATATTAACTGTAAACTACTGTGTGTATAGGACATGTCATTGAGGACTGCTGTCATGTAGTAATGGCATACCTATCAGTGTCAGACATCTATCTGTCAACACATGCATCCTAATGCATAGCCAATTGGCTAGCTGATGTCTGTCTGTCCTCTGTATAGATGTGCAGATGTCAGGTATCCATCTTGGCTGCTTACAGGCAATCTATGCTTGATTGACACTGACATGTCTGCCCAGCTGTGTTATGAATGCCACAGCTAGGAATCCACACCCTGTATGCACCACATGCCATGGATACCTCAACTACACTAGCACAGTTAACAGAACATGCTTGGGTACAGGTTTCCAAGACAGACACTGACCATGTCATGTAATACATGTTGCATACATGTCAACTGGAGCACCTCACTGGCCCTCTGCAAGAGGCAACCAGATGATTGGATGTTACATGTAACTCTCACCCTGAGGATCACCCCTGTGGTATCTGTTGATAGATGGCCTGCTGGCACATGGCAGGTGGCATGATATCACTGTGCACACATTCCCTACATTTCCCATCTCTCCATGGACAATCGCCTGGTACACACCTATGAACACCTGCACCAATGGACCCCAGTACTAACAAATGTGTACGTGTGCATTACTGAGAATAACAGTGTCTGTGTGTTTGTAGACCTGTAGTTGATAATACCCCGAGGTCCTTCACACCCACCGCACCCCCCATTACCATAGTTAGATGTGCTGTACCGGACATTACATGTACCTTGTTACAATCTTCTCTCTAAGGACTACCTGGGGCTTGCAGTACCAGCACAATACTGTTGTACAAATGGGTTGATAGGCATGGGATACCCTCTGAGTTCTGGCAAGTGTGTGTATGTGTGCACATGTGTATATTTGTAGGATACAGCATTCTGAGGCCACATTCTCCTAATACAATGCACCTTGCCACACAGTATTAGGGATAGTGATGCTGCTGACCATAGGAGAACCATGACAATGCATCACCCTACTATCCCTGTGGCATGTGCGTTAGATGCATATCCCTGTAGTAGCACTCTTGGGATAGACAAGGGGTTGTATTGCAATCCTGGTCAATGTGTGAAGGTGGCTATGTCACAGTGTTATCATGGGTTTCAGTGCGTACAATATCCGCTGTGGGGTGTGGGTGTTGTGTATACTGTCTTTACACCATGGTACCCCTAGTACATGTCCCATGTTTCACTGTATGGGGACCACTGTTACCACCAACCATACAGGTAACTGATAACACTATCCAGCCCAGTTATGTATGTGCTATGTGCAACTTATCTGTAACAAAATGGACACACTGGCAAGGTAGTTAGCACTGATAAGCCCAGGTCTCTCAGATGTGTGTATGACCGTTATGTGTTTGTCAGCGTGTATATGATAGTATGTCACACTATGTATTGTCCATAAACAACCAGTTCATCCCCCATTACCATACTGTACAGGCATGGGGATGTTCTTCACATAACATGTAACCTGGAACACACCTCATCCTAAAAGCTGTGTGGTGTGTGTGTAACTAAGGCCACACACATCAGTAGCACTACATACCTAGGTAGGGGTTCTAGTCCCAGTGTTGCCAAGTAAGAGTGTGTGTGTGTGTATGTGAAGGAATCTACTTCTGTTTGCAGAATATACATGTCCCAGTTGGTCATCCATCTGAGAACTGCCTGGCAAATGCTAACATTTCACAGGTATCATCCTATGGAAATATATTCCATCACAACTAGTGGTAGATGTGTAAATGCTCTCTTCCCCACTGTATAGGTATACAGCAATACTGGGGCTGGTATATATAGCTGGGTGTGGCTCTTGTGGACACAGCCACCATCATTGCAGTTACTGTTGAGTGTATCCCCCACTTAGCTGGCCATAATACTGCACCGTTCATGTTAACAGGTTAAGTGCTTTGTGACATGCCTAGCAGCTCAGTGTACGTACGCAGTGTGATGTTATGTCCAGATATTTGTCAGATGAAATGCTGCCAGACCACCATAACTGTTGCGTATTACTCCTGCTTACCCTCACACTAATTTCTTTAAAAGAAAAGAAAAAGGGGTGATAGGAAAGTGGTGAAAAAGCAGCACAAAGGGTGAAATACGGTAGGGAAAATAGCTAGGGATGTGCAGGACGGGTGTAGGGAAGGTCCATAGCTGTCCATTTCTTCTACAGCAGCAGCTGTGCATATACACTGAATGTGGAGGTAGAGTTGGACACTCAAAGCCCTGAGAGAGGGGTGAGGACAACAATAATATGTTGTGAAGCCAATTAGACCAGATTACATGTATCCAGTGGACACATGTGCGAAATGGACAGCTATGTATGGGGGCGAGATTTTTTTTTTTGGAACAGATTGCCCTTTTTTCTTTTTTTTAAGGTGAGAGTGGGATTTTGGGGAAGGATAGTAGGTATATTTGGAGAGTTAAGTTGGGTAGAATGACAGACAAGACAGACAAGGCAGCATACGGGGACAGTATATTACACATGTGGGGGGGTAAACATCTTGGATAAGGAGGGGTGTTTGGAAGTCGGAATCCCATGATCCCCCAAATGGAAACAGTGGGACTGAGGTCCCCACCAATGGGCAGTCACCACTGCACCTTCACGGCCCCAAAGGTGGCTGTGCTGGGGGCTGGGTTGGAGGGGCAGGCTGACCCTCTAAATGTGCCATGCAGCCCTAAAGCTGGCGTACCTGATCTCCAAACTCCCTGCAGAGCTCGCTACACACCAGACCCCGGATCTGTTGATGGGTGACAGTTTCCTGTCCACACCCACTCCCGGGGGGGTGAGCCGTATCCCCTGAGGTGGTTCCACCCAAAGGTTGTGCAGGACCAGTGGATGAGGAGGTCCCGGGGTGGGCCCCAGATGTGCTGGTGCCTGTTGCCATGGCCAGATGAGGTGGAAGAGGTGGGTCCACTGGGACCGGCCTTCCCAAACATGCTATGGTGTTGCAATTTTAAAACATATGTGGGTTAGTAATAGTCAACACATTCCAGGATTAGGTAAAACAGCATGCATAGATATTCCCATTAACCCAAAACACCAGATATGGAACAGTTGCATATCAAACAGAACACATGCATATATAGAACCACAACGGCCATTACAACAGCATGCAGGTTACATTGATGGCAACATGCCACCAATGTGGGAGTATTTCAACATGGCACATGCATAGAAACACATTTCAATATTTATCAAACAATAGGACATATGTCCCAACAGTAGATTTAATTGTACACATGCCATTGAGTTGTGTACTTGGATTATTGTTGCAAATATAAGGGGGGGAGAGATGTCAATTAACAACTTGTATATCCCCGTGGTTCTCCCTACTTTCTTAGCCACTGCTGTAATCTGTACCTTACAGGTATTATTACACTACCCTATGGCCTTAATTTGGACAGTGGTATGTTTGTAGACAACTATATACGTGAGCTGTGTTTTACCTGCAGTGTATACCTGTGGTGGTATTGTTTGTTAACACTACCTGACTGTTTCTACATGTGAAGGCTGCCAGCCTAGCCAGAGAGAAATTATAGATAATTCTATCATTTGTAAATATCAATGTAAGACACAGGCTTGTTGTCTTAAATGGAAAAAAAAACTGCTGTTAGATGTGGAACTGCAAAAAATGTCACAACAGTGATCTCTACTGATCAAGTAAAAGCATGTTGTGACCCTTTGATCTAAAGTCGGCTCCCGCCCGTATAGATGAAGACATT
The DNA here is from genome assembly GCF_019279795.1 of Protopterus annectens. Classification (NCBI taxonomy): domain Eukaryota; kingdom Metazoa; phylum Chordata; order Ceratodontiformes; family Protopteridae; genus Protopterus; species Protopterus annectens. The sequence continues at coordinate 1,105,784,403 of NC_056739.1, forward strand.
CTTTCTATTGTTTCAACCAAGAGTTACATTGCTAGATTTAAGCATGCAAATGTATTTTTATTGCTCTACTTCCTGACCAGCTGCAAGATAACACAAGGAGATGTTAAAAATGTAAATGTAGTTTATGTTAGCCTGGGAATCCAGGAAAGTGTGAAAAATTATGTAATGTGTAGCCTGGGAACCCCAGGAAAGTGCGAAGAATGATGTAATGTGAATTAAAACTGCAATTTCAATTTAAACAGAGAGAACCAGAGATTATTAAGCATTTTTGTCTTGACCATCCAACTCCTCAGCACTCTGCCTATTTTCTTATGTAAGTTATCTTAGACTTGTGTTTTATTTTAGAACTAGCTAGAAACTAGAACAATTAGACAGTGTTTTTTCTGTGATGTCAGAACTATACTACTGAATTATTTTAAGTATTTTTCTGTGATCTCTGAACTCTTGATTAGCACTGTGTAGTAAGAAGTATTGTCTTGCGTTTTTATTTATTATTATTAAATATTTTAAAATCTTTCAACTGTGGCTGTTTTGTGTAGAGATAATTTAAGCTCTAGAGTACATTGCATATTTATAGTGATTACTGTACAAAGTCACTCTAATAAGCCTTGACTGTTTAGTTATACTACCAATTGGATAATAATATCACAGAGTAATAATTGGACATCCTTTTAAGGGCCTTTGAGTAGCTGATAAATATTAGCTGGGTGGTGGCAGGTGGTAGTACCGTATAGTCTGGGTAATGGGGCACAGCTGGAGAACCTGTGCCAGCCTTTCTCAGGAGTGTCTGTGTAGTTTATAAACTCTTATCTCAAAGTGTGTGTGTGTCAGCTACTTGGGCAAGGACATGAAGCATGGGTTGGACAGAGAGAGTCCTGGAGATTTTAGCTTGTCCAGCTGGTTGAGATCTGGACCCTATAGCTGTGCAAGTGGGGAGTCTTATTGGGGAACTGGAGAGCAAGGGAGTGACCAGCCCTGGACTGACTGTGATCTCTGTGTGCTCTTAAGGGAAATTGCACTTTACTATGAGTATTTGTATCCTTTCTTCATATATGAGATGTCCTCTCTGGTGTTAGTGGTGAGGATTGAGGCTCCTTGATTGTTGGGCCAGGGCATGAGCATCACACTATGCATATTCCCAGATTCCAGATTGATGTGATGCACATACCTCTCAATCTCTTATTGCACACACTCTGGTCAAGGCTTGACAACATGCAGGTAGAACTGGGACATTTTTTGACAACTGCCCTCATAAACCTTTGGTGAGTTGCTATTTGTTTTCATATGCATTTTCTGAATATTTACAGGTCTGACAGTCAGTTATATGTCATTAAAAGCTGCCTGCATGTCAGAGATCATCACACTGATTTGCCAGGGGGACAGGGTAACAGGCAGCAGATATTGGCCAATTATCTGGACATTCTGAACAAATCTGTACAGTTGAGGGGTATGGTTCTGCATACAGCTTACTACCACTCCCAGGATTTGAACCATGGCTGTGTCTGCTAAAAATAAAACAACGTACATCACAGTTGCTATGTATCTCTTCACTGATTTCTGTCTATAAGTCTTCCGTGGTTTTACAGTCTGACCTTGTAATTACAACAGTCTTATACAGGGATTCCTAGACAGCTTTATTATGTAGCACAGTGTGGGTGACAGTGATGAGTAATACATTATTATTCAGAGAAACTGCAAAACTAACAATGCCATACAATACCAGACTAAACAGTGCCAGTCCAGGATTTCAATCTTTTATTTCCAGGCACAGTTTTATTATCTGACAGACCTGTGGAAGGAATGTTTAACACTACTTGAATGTTGCCACACATATTACCAGATTCCATGTTACATACATACTACGGTGGTGGTGCTGCGGTAGCATTGTCACCTCACAGAAAGACGTTGTGCCATTCGATTCTCAGCTAGAGCATCTTTTGTGTGGAGACATGCGTGAATGGGCGTACCTTCGTTGAAGGTTGTGCGTCAGGGCTGGCAAACTCGGCACATAAAAAATCTACTGCCAATCATTAGCGGACCGCAGTTCCTCTGTGGTGACCCCTAACTGGGAAAAGCCGAAAGACACAAACATTATGCACATACATCTCACTCTGTTACTGCACACATTCTGGTCATAGCTTCACAACATGGGGGTAGAGATGGGACATACTTTGCATATTACTCTCATAACATTTTGGTGAGTTGCTAGAGTGACAGGTTTGTTCTTATAGATTTATTTCAGATGGTTATGATGTCTGACAATCTGTTGTATGTCATTATTTGCTGCCTGAGCTTTTGGAATCATCCCACTGATTTGCCAGGGGACAGGGTGACAAACAGAAAATGTAAGCCAATTATCTGAACTTTCTGACAAAATCTGTACAGATGAGGGGTATGATTCTGCATCCAGCTTACTACCACTCCCAGGATTCGAACCATGGCTGTGTGTGCTAAAAATACAACAGTTTACATCTCAGTTGAGTGTGCTATTTGGATTTTGTTGTGTATCTTTTCACTGTTTTCTGTCTAAGTCTCCCTCAGTTGTACAATATGACCTTGTGATTACAGCAGTCATATACAGACATTCCTGCACATTTTATTTATGTAGCACAGTGTGGGTAACAGTGCTTAATACGACAGTACTATTAAGAGAATGCAACACTACATTACCATATGATATCAGAGTAAACACAAGCAGTCCAGGAGTTAGACCTTTATTGCCAGACTATTACCTTTTATTTACATCCAACCTATATGAGACTCTTCCTGCCATATTGTCTGGTTTATTCAGTACATCCCATACACAATACAGGTTTTATACTGGCAATTAACTTTCTACTACTTTTAGATTTAATTCTTATGATAGTATATGCAAGATTATTACTAACCTGCCTCGCGATGCAGCATTTTCAGCCTATACACATGGGGCTCCTGATTCACAGCCTATTCTGATGCCACTGTCAGAGACATAAGAGGAATATTTAACCATACCTATCCATAATATACATCAGCTGGCAATTATTGAACAGTTAGTAGAATGAGTACTTACACACTGCTGAGACATCACCGTGCCTAGCTTCTTGTATCCACTGATCCAAGAGCTCCCCTCTTCCTCCATTTCAGGTCGGCATACTGATGACTGACCTGCTCACCAGTTTGAGGGATGCCAGTGGCACTGGTGAGGTCATGGGCGACACAGTCCCAGGCTTCCACTTTATATTGGGAACCCTGGTACTGGCCCTGCAGCAGTCTCTCTTCATGGTCTTTTACCAGGAGTCCTGCCATGATCTTGGACTCCTGGATGCCCCAGCATTGCGGTCAGAAGTGCAATCCTTCCCTGACACCAGTTATTGTGCCTACAGGAGGAAGCTGAACCAGTTATGAGATGTATTCCAACCTGTGGGGTTTAAATACGGAAGATTTCCCATACTTTGCCATTATTGGATGGTTTTGAAAATGCTAAGCTATAGGCGAACCTGCTTACCTAAGGTTGGCATTGCTTAAAGGGGCATACCGATGGGCAAATCAATTTAGCTGGGCAACACATTGCTTACACCTGGTAAGCAGAGGTGTGCAATGCTTAGCATTGCTTATTTTTAAATTTGCACACTATTTGCTGTTTGGCATTGATTTATTATTCATTATGTGTTATATATTTATTTAGTATTCGTGATTCATCTGTATGTACACTGTATGGGGTACTTGTGTTTATCTGGGGATTTCACCACTTTATTATAATGACAACTCACATCTGGACTTGCAGTACTCCAGTTCAAATATATATGCTATTTAGTAGGTTATACAACCAAAAACTGTTTATAGATTCCTTTCACATGTAAATTGTGATTTTGCTATAGTGAGGATCTGTTTGTATACCTCAATTTTGCTTACAGCTGTGATAGCTTACTGGTTAACTGCTGTGACTATAGTGTACAGGGTCCTGGGTTCAAGACCTGGAAGGGCTGTTTATTTTGTTGCTGGGTAGAACAGGGGCTGTTGGATACACAGTGATTAAAGCACTTTTAAGCAGTTGTGAGTGGGTTTGCGCGACGGTAAGCAATGCTAACTTCCGGTTACATTTTCTTACTCTCATCCCCTAAATTGCTTATCCTGTGTAGGCATTGCTTACCCCACGCAAACAGGCTTAAACCCATTTACTACTGCTTAAAAGTGCTTAATCCTGCTTACCCCTGCATTAATTTAGAAAGAAATGAAACATGGGTCTTGGGAAAGTGGTAGATTTGGACACGTTATACATTTTTTACACTACTTGCTGTATTGCATGGATTTATCATTCATTACACAGTATAACTTTGTTTAGTATCCCTGATTAATGTGTACGTATACTGTATGGGGCACTTGTGTTTATCTGTGGAGTTTACCACATTATTACAATGAGACCTCATATCTGCACTTAATGCAGTACTCCAGTTCACAAATATGTTATTTAGTAGGTTATACAGCAAAAAAATGTTCATAAATTGCTTTCACATGGAAAATGGAATTTATTACAGTGAGGATCAAACTGGAAATGACTGCTCGCAAAGCGAACGCTCTGACCACTACACTATTGCAGTACTACTTCTACTGAATGTATCTTGCTATTTACCTTCTTGTACAATTTAAGCTACAGTATGCATAGTTAAGCAATGGGCAAACCCGCGCAGCTACAGTTAAATTTAATCTGTTTGATAAAAAAAAAATTCTAGTGTTATTTTCTCTATGAAGGGACAGGTTTCACTTATTGCTATGGATTTATGCATGCTTCTGCACATTTGACAGACATCCAGGCTTGTTTCAGTTGCTATGAGGGTAGAGTTTTCCAGGAAAGTGGGGCTTTGACCTTTGCAATGGCTGTGGGTATGTTTTGTCCTGCAACATGTCATGTTTGTACACAGTCCCACTTTGGGCATTTGAAGAGGTGGCAACCCCAGCATTCTCATTCATCGTAATTGCTGAATGGCAATTCTTGAGTGCAGGGGCGTGTATATTGTGAGAGCTCTGCTCTCATTCACAACCCCTGCACTTGTCCATACTCCGTGTCCATTTAGGAGCCGAGGCAGCATGTCATCATAACTATGCATGGCACGCTGCTGTGCTGCTGTTAAACGGTCATTTCCGTGCAAGAATAAGCTATTCCTGCATGGAAGCTTACTGAAATATTTGAGATTTTACATGAAATTTTATTTTTTTAACAGATCGAAATAGATATTTGCCTCATTCATCAAGCTTGCTCCCTAGCTGATAGCATTTGCAGCAGCATGCTTGCCAGTATTACGCACTATAACCAGAGATAAAAAGAGTTTGATTGCTTCCTGAAATGTCCAGCACTGAGTAGTGATCTTAGTACAGACTTGTTCATTTTCATTCAGATTTTCAAGTGTTTAATCGTCTTTGCAGAATAATGTTGGAAGCGTGAGAATCTTTCTCATAGAAGAAACTTGTAAAATTTTGTAATCCTGAAATGCATATCTTTTGGCTTCAGCATAGTATCACACGGAAGCTCCACTGACTCAATTTGCCCTGCCGCAGTCTTTGCCCACAATGAATGGTATAGCCAAGAGCTGGAGCTGTGACTATAATGGCCATAAAATCTTTGAATCTTTCAAATTTAAAATTATATCAGCATATTATTTAAAATAACTGGTTTCAATGTTTTCTAAGGGTTTCAGAGGTGGTTCAGCTGTATAGATTAGATGAGTAAAAACATTAAAGATGGAGGATGGACTTTTAATGATTACTGTTGTTTTGTGGCCATTTATTTGCTTTGACTCCACCAGGGCCTTAATATCTGCCATTATATGCTTGGATGTAACCAGTGCCAGTATCACTTGTAAATGATTATCAGATAGTCCAATTCTGGATGACTATTTATCGATTATCATCAGTCAAAAGCTTTGTTCTGAAAGCTAAGTATTTTGAATATTGATGTCATTTCCTTAAGCATTGTGTGCAAACTGGGGAATCTCTGTGAAGAAATCTAACTGCAGAATCGCTCAATGCCATCATCATGATATTTCTGCTTTGGAATGCTATCACTCTGAAGAACTGCCTGTACCATTCAGATTTCTTCTGGAACGGGTTTGATTTGCACTACAAATTATGTTGAAAATAGGCAAAACTTGATTTAAGAGCCCCAAAATCCTGAAAGGTTTTCTAAAACTGTTTATGTAGTTTATTAAGGTGGCATGCATATTCTTTCAAATACTGCAGTTCACCTTTGCTATGACACTGAAGGTAAAAAAAATGAGTAACATTTCCGTCAGTTATATTTTTTCCATGACATCAGGTTACGTGAGAAGGTTCAAACCTGGTCATTCCTTTGTAAGTCAATAAGCTGCTTTTAAATTAAGAAGTAGAAAATGATATGTGTCATAAATGCAAAACTGTTCATAAATAGGTGACCTGATGCATGTGGAATACTTTTAGTTATTTCTTTTTTAATTTCATAAAAGCATCAGTTTCTTCTCAGAAGTCAGAAGCTTTTAAAACAAGCCTACGACTTAGCCGCTTGACATCTGTGTGGTAGAATAGGTCTCCATATTTGTATTCCAAGGACTACAAAAAAGAAGAAATTCCCTGCAGTTAAGTCCTCAAGAATGAATGAAATGAATAGTTTTGACTACAAAATCTATAACTTCTTTAATTGCAATATTTTTTTTGCACAGCACACTATACTTCTTGACTTCAAATCTAATGAATACTGTGAAAATCAGTAATTGTTTGGACTAATAGGTCTGGCCTTCATAAAAACAACAGCACTGTTTGTGAAAACAATACAAGAACTTTAACAGCCGCCACATACAAAAGTTTCATCCACTGTAGTTCTGCCCTTTCAATGCACTCTTCACGCTAGGTGAAAATGTATTTACTGGCAGTAATGTTCTTTACAATTACTCTTCTGTTACATTTAAATGGCAGCCCCTCAAACCCTCCTTAAAACAAACAAACAAAAATAATCTGGAGTTACATTTTCTGCCAATTCTATAATTATTTTTGCAACACTAATGGCTCATAATCTTATTTCTTCAACCACTTTCATCTTGTTGTGCCATAAAATGCCACTTGCTTTTAACAGACATTCTTTTACAAATGGTCCCTCAGTATACGGATGAGATGACTTTGCAGTCATCTTACTTAAATATAACTGATTCTCACTGCAGCTGTGCTGCACTGTGTTGACTACAATAAAACATTTTCTTTGCTTAAGTGATGACTTTAGTTGATTAAACTTTTCCTTATGTAGTTACAAGTAAGAACATTGCAACTGCTTTGTAGAGCTGTTTCATAGTTCCAGTATATGCCATGTTTACTCTAGCTGCAAAAAACTGATTTGTGGCATACAAGGCACTGACTCTTCTCTTTGGTCTTTGTGAAAAATATTTCTCTGCTCACTTATGCAGAAAAGCTTGCTTTCTTTCTGCTTGCATTATATTTGCTTTTTTTTTTCCTTTTTGGTGCTGGTAGCATTTTAATGGTACACAAAGCAAGTGACACTGAAACCATGGGCTTATAATACAAGCTGTCAAATGCTGTGTTCCCCAATTAAACTAGCGACAGACAGTGAGACCTTTTAATACAAAAGTGACACTGAGCCCTTGGCATTCAAAAGTAGCAAGAGATGCAAACTTTGAGGTACAAAAGTGAAAACTGGTACTGAGATCTTGGCAAACAAAACTGTCAAAAAATTAACTCCTGTGTTGACATCCTCAAATTTTCTGCAACCTAACTATCAAGAAGAAGTGAGAGCCTAGCATACAAATGTGAGAAATGACCCTCATAATTCTGCATACAAAAGTGGAAACAGGCACTAAAACTTGCACAAAAATTGCTAGTAACACTGACACCCTGGCACACAAAACTGACAATCATTTAACTGCTGTGTTCAGTTTGTCAGATGACCTTGGTGTACAAAACTGGCATGCAGTCAATGGCCATGTTAGTTTTGTTGCATTTTATCCAACAAAGCTGACAAGAGATACAAAGACCTTGGCATACAAAAATGAGAAGTAACACTGAGATCTTAGCATACAACAGTTGCAAAAAAAATATTGAAACTTAGATTTCCAAAAGTGGCAAGTGACGCTGAGACCTTGGATTGCAAAACTGTAAGCAATCAACTGTTGGACTCACTTTGTCAGATTTTTCACCAGAAAAACTTTTATCCATTATCTAGCAAAAGACTTTGACAAGCCCTCAGTACCTTGGAATGCATAATGAAATTATATTGCCTGCTTAAAAAATGTATATTTGTAATTCACATATATAGCAAAGCTAAATTTCAACAGAATTAAATTTTGTTTTCAAAGTAACTCCCCTTAATAAACAGATGAAGCCTGAAAAGGAGCTTACAGTTTTTTTTTTAATTTCTGGCTTTTGTTAACCTGGTAAGCCCATTGTATTATAATAATTTATAATAATGAACCTACAACATTAAGTGACTGACTATCTGAAGAATTAACTTGTTGATCTCTTGTCTATAATATTTTGCTTTGCAAGCGTATTTACAACATACATTCTAATCTTGGGTGTGTTGCCAGTAAAGGAAAACAAAACAAAATATATCACAACCGCAGGACCAACACAATTTTCAATGAAACTATACATTTGCCTTTTCTGCTGCATCTTTCAAAACCTCTAAATGTATGTGCCCACCTCACCCGATTACCTGCTGACCATCCTGATTGCCATGACAACTGTTCCTATCTGAAGCCATGATCAAAGGAAACAGGTAAGTAGTACACACATACTTACTGGCAGGAGAGTTTCACAATTGATTATAAAATTAATTTTGGAGTCCAGAAATGCCACAATTTAATAGCCTGTGACTGTGATGGAAGTTTTGAAACTCTTTATAGTTTTTTTTTTCAGCAATAATCCAAGATGCAAACTGCAAGCAGCTCTAACAAATGTGTGCTTTCTAAACCAGACGGTGCCAGTCAGCTGATTAACTTACACTATTTTTACCTACCTTGGCAATTCTGGCTTGTTTGTTCTCTATACATTGTACATTATAAGCCATAATATAATTAAAATATATATATAATAGAAATGGAAGGCATTCATGGACCAAGACTTTGAAATACCGTCTCTATAGTAATGTATTAAACTCAGTCTGGGTCTAAGGGATTGCCATAAAATTGGCATATCATTTTATTTCATTTATTTACTAAGGATTTTGGAGGACATACTTATAAATTATACCTAAAGTAAGCAGCTTTGGAAAATATCAGTTTAATGGCTGTGGAATACTGGTCAAAAGTCAGAAATATTGATGAACACTGCTACAGGAAAGACTTAATTAGTACTGTTAGTGGTCTGGAATTATATAGTACTAAAGAGATGTCAGATGTGGAGTTTAACCCTAAATAGGGGATACATGTGGCTATCTAAGCAAATACATAAAGTAACCAGAAAAAGGACTAGCTTTTGACTGTTTTCTCTTTAAAACTAGATTCTGAAATACAGGAACCTAACTTAATACATATATAGAGCCACAATACATATTCAGCAGTGTCTAGATTGTTAAAAGCCTGAAAAACTTGAGCCATATATGGGCATCAGATGCTTCATCTAGATTTAATTCACAGAGGGAAAATGACTTTAAACTGTCTACAGCATATAGTGAAAGTACCCTTTTGGTGTTATCTCATGTTTAGCCTTTCTGTATAATCCCACACAGTCTGAGGCTGATTAATGTGGGAGTGGAAAACTTAATTCTGGTTGCCCATGTTGTTATTTGTATTTTATGATTCATGATACACATTTCACAGGGAAACAAGTCTATCTGGAATGCACTGTTAATGTTCAAGTAATACTTTTATGACAATATTTTTTTTTCATGATCAGCGATAGGAATCTTTCTGAAAATCAGCTTTACAAACTTCAGGGGAGCAAGCCTGTTGGTTTTGGAAAGGATTGTATATAGCTCTGATTCAAGACCATCAGAACCTTGGATATGGATCGCTTTTGTTTACAAGCTGCAAGATATGCATAGCTAACACCAATATATCCTATATATATACCAGACCCCAAGATACTGCATACAGATATGTAGTGTATGTATGTGTGTGTGTGTGTGTGTGTGTGTGTGTGTGTGTGTGTGTGTGTGTGTGTGTGTGTGTGTGTGTGTGCGCGTGTGATACAAATCCTAGTTTATTGGCTTATTCTTTTAAAATGATAAAATGATTTTCTTTCTAGAATAATGACTGTGTCCTAAATTAATATTTTTAGTTTATCAATCAGTTGCCAACTAATTATGATAACACTTATCTTACATTATTACCCTTATACAAAGGTGGACCTGCTGCAGACTCAGCATATTACAGACCAGTAGTTGTTGTTATATCCAGAATTTTGGAAAACTGTGTGCACACACTACTTTACTATCTTATAAGTAACAACCTCCTCTCCCCATCCTAGCATGGCTTCAGAACCAGTTATGGTACGTGTACATCTTTGTTACAGTTTGCTGACATCGTCAGTGAAAGCAGAAATATAGGCAACCTTGTCTCTTCCCTGATTCTCGAATTATGAAAAGCATTTGATACTGTCAGTTATCATAAACTGTTTCTTCCACTGGACTGTCATTTAATTCTCTTTCCTGGTTTCTCAGATACTTAACTAGCAGATATCAAGCAGTTAAATGGCAAAATGAATATTCGTCCTTTCAATCAGTCCCTGTAATATGCCACAGGGGTACTTGGAACACTCCTGTTTAATAATTTATCAACAAGCTGCAGAGTGCCATTACACATGCCATCCTTATTCAATATGCTGATGATATGACTTTCATCAGTTCTGCCCCCAACTTAAATGAGCTGCAAACATGAGTCCTTCTTCATAGGTGTTCACTAGGCTAATGACCGCAAGTGTCTTTTTAAACCTAGCCACGCATCCCAAATCTCTGACAAGTTCTGATACCCTTGATAAGTGTAAGCATGGGCTTGGGAGATGAACCATTTACAGGTTACCTCTGTCTATTAGAGACATAGGTGCCAAACTAGGGATTAATTTCTGGTTTCCCATCCAATTGTCCAAGTTGCACTTGAATTGGGTTAGGGAGGAACTCTGCTTCAAATGGATGGGGAGCCTGTTCTATAGACAGGGTAGTCTCTGGGATACATACCTATCTCTCCAGCAGGTCCTATTTATATCATAGGCAAGGTTTAAGTCTTTAGAATGGGTAATTCTGGTGCTGTTTGTTTTGTGGATATGCAGGAGGTCCATCAGAGTGGGATCTGACAATGCCCTGTATGCCAGGCATAGATTTTCCCCCTCAAAAGCCTGTAGGAGACAGAATACAGGGATAGGGCCTTGAGGCAGTTTGCATAAGACATATTACTTTTGCCCCGTATTCTTTTAGTGAGAAACCTCTGTAGATGTTCCAGTTATTGGATATGCCTGGTTAGGTACATACCAAAGGGGGCATTGTACTCAATGATAGGTCTGATGCATCCATTGAAGCATGGCTGAATAGTTCACTTCATTAACTAAACTCTAAGTGCCCTCCCCTTTTTTTAAGTAACTTTTTCCTCTTCGAGTGAAACATTTGCCTGTGTTTGTGAATTTCAGATTGTAAGTAACAGAAATGTCACACTTGCTTCCCAGTAGATGATGGTCAAATGTGTCATACACATCTCCTAAAGCTAGGCCAAATGATGCTGCAAGTGATTCTGAAGTGAGACTAACATGAGAGTGAGTTGGTCTGATGTTGTGCCCTACCTGATGCAAGTGAGCTTGCTGTTACTGATCTGACACTGCTGTGGGAACACAATTGGGACCCGAAATGAGAGGTCCTGCTAGGTGTAGATGAATGCTGACATGGCCTGCATGAAATGTGTTGTGCTTGTTCTCCCCCCTGACTAATTATAGTACTCTTCTGAGAAGCACTGGTAGTCTCATGTGATCTACCCCCGCATGTCTGGACAGTACCTTGTCCCCTTTCCCTTCCAAGACTAACTCCTACTTGAGTCTGGTAAGTCCCAACTAGAGTAAAATTGAAGGTGACCATCGATGCTTGTTGTGCCACCATACTTCACAACAGTGTGATCATGCCATTATCCCTTCTCTGTGACATTTGCTTGTAGCACTGGAAATCCTAATGTATGCCTTGGGGGACTCTGACCATTTTCACCTGACTCTCTGTGGCAGTGTTCTAAACCATAAAAACGTCATGGCACATATGCTGCTGGGCTGCCAATGCTTTTGGTGTTTCCTGGGGTACCTGTAACAAATTCCTGTACCTGGCTTCCCTTGTAGATGTCTCACCTCTAAATGTTTGCCATCATCTTGTAAGTGTTCATCTGTATTTGGAGGTACTAGTGTAGAAGTGTGTGAGTATTCTGCCTGTACAAGCATGAACATACTGTCAGCATATGCTTGACTTGGTGAGGCACTGTCACTTCCTGCAGAGTTACTAACATGTCGTGGGGTGTGAGATCCTGCCATTAAACTTGGGGACTGCATGCTGCTTTCCCTCAGGCTGCCTCATAAATATAACTGTGTTATCTTCATCATCATCATCCTCATCATCTTCAACAGACATTCCACTGCTGCTATTATCCAAATGTATTGGTATACACTACTGTGTGCTTAGTAAGGATGTGTGGGGGAAACTTACCATGCACACTGCCTTCATTTTCATTCTGTGGAGATATAAAAGGTATAGTAATTGTCACATATTTAATGTAATCATTCCATGTCAGCAATCATTTTTCTATATAAATATATGTTACTGTTTTTACACCAACCTTCCCAAGCAGACAAATACAAACACTGGTAGTAGTCACTGTCCAAACATTCTCTGATTATGCTGGTGCCATCATCTTCTGTGTTGTAGTCATCTCCATGGATGGAGAACAGGTATTCCTCATCTGTTGTTAAAGGGATGATTGATGGAGCCCAACCCACCAGTACTGGTATGGGTAACTTCATTCTGCCTCACCTTGCTCCTACTACATTCTACCATATCATTTTCCCTGTCCTTGCTCTGTGTTAATGTGCAGTTTCTTCTGCTGACTGCATAATGTCCCTTACAGCTTGATTTTAGGCTTTTGCCCTCTCAGCTTGTTTGGGCACCCTTTATCAAATAGATATTTGCTATATGTCCTAAGGGTTTCCATGAGGATATGGTTTTCCTCATGGTTGAAGTAGTCCTTTCTCTACCTTGATCCCTTGTTCTGCATCATTACCACACATAGAAAATATGCCACGGTCATACACAAAAACGTTTGGATGTAATTATCACTTGAACAACAGAGCAATGAAAGTGTGCCTGCCATCCTCAAAAAAAAATGCAGGTGGCACAAACTTCATAATTCTGATCACGTGCCAAATAAACCTGTGCTATAGTAAAGTCTGCACATAGTGTCAACTAGGCTGCCGCCTAAGGCACTAGTTAGTCGGGGGGGGGGCGTGCTTTTACAAGTTTTTTCCCTTCTCCAAGTACCAGCACTCCTGCTGTGAGAAGAAAATTGCCCTGTAAAGAAAGAGCTCTACACACCCCTCACAAATGTACAACTTGTAATGGTACTGCACCCCATACCACTCAAATGTTCAGTATTTGTTGGAAAATACAGAATAGTATGCTTAAATAACAGAGTACCACAAAATTCCATGTGGCCCCTTTAAATTGTGTCTTTTTAAGTTTAACCTGAGACCTGCAATGTCATAAGACCATTGCCGTAATGTCACTACAGCTCCTGTATGAGATTACAAGTAATCTTAAGCTAACAAGCCACACAGGTGGTAAAAAAAGAAGAAAAATAATAATCAGGCTGCCACCAACTTCATTGACTTTCTTGCTGGCAGCTGAACTGCACACACTGTGTATCACATGAAGAGAAGTGAAAGGGAAGACTTCCCTAAGCTTTTTTATTTGTTTGTATCTGTTTTCCAGGGTAGACCTCTGATCTCCATGGACCTTTTTCAGACTTAGCCCAGGAGTGGTGTCTAGTCAAGTGACTTGCTCAGAGTCACATGGTTAGGTAATGGCAACTGAGGGAAACAAGCCTTGCACCACTGGACCACAGGAAACAGCTCATTAAGAACTTCTTAATCCTAACCTTATCTTAATCATAAATTCAGTAATGTACCGGGGGGTACATATGGGTTTCAGCATTTTTATGTTAGATGCTACAATGTTAGGTATATTCACTAAAAGTGCAATCTGAAATGCTCATTTAATTGGTGGTTCACACAGATTTACTTTTCTGCTATACTATGTTTATTTCAGAGAAGTATACAGATCTATCATTACTATGAATAGATAGCATATTTGCCTGCTGCTTTTAAACAATTCTCTTACTATTTTTGATTTCTGTCAACAAAGAAGATGAAGCAAGAAAACTGCTGAATTGTACTCCAGTTTTATAAGTGTTGAAAAGGCTGCTGTTCATGCTTGGGACAATCGTAAACTTTAGTTCAATGCATGTGTTTTCTCTTTTTCTCTAATTTCTTAACTTAAATATTGAATAACAATTCTGTGTATTATCAGATTTAAATATAAAACTTTGCCACAGTGCCAAAAAAATAAATGCCTTAACAACTCTAGAACTTGGAGAAAAAACATAATATTCATCCCGTGCTAGGGTGTTTCTTAATTACTTAAAGTGTGGCTACTGATTTTTATAGAGCAAAGTTGAGACACAGAATTCACTATAACTGCTAGGTAGGATTGGGAAATGTGTGTAGATGAAAGTAACTGGTCATTTGGTAAGTTTAAACAGTTAGAAATCTGGATTTGGAAGACTAGTGAGTATTTGCATGAAATAAGAAGGAATGCTTTATTATTGTTACCACAATTTTTATTACAATTGGATGCCTGAGGTATAAGCTGTAGGTAAAATGGTTGTAATTGATAGGTACAGGGGCCATCCTTGGATAGAGCTGAGCTGTCCTTGTTGTTGTTTGATCACTGTCAATCAGCTATCACTGATCTGAAGTGGCAGGAGTAATGTCACACAATATACTGTGTTTTCTGAAGTCAGTGTAAAATTAGTATTGCTATGGCTTATTTTTATGTATGTGTGTGGAGGTAACACAGTGTATTTAAGTATATGTAACAAGTTGGTCATGATTTCCTTCACTTTCTATATGAGCATTAACACTGCACATGATGCGTCTCTCTTTGGTGGTCTGGCAGAAGTGAGTTGCATAGGAAAGTAACAACTGGCCACTAGCCCTGGCATAACAAGTAGCTTTGCCATCTCACACTACGTAGCACTATTTAAGTTCTTGGTTGTGGCTTTTTTTCTGTGGGGAGTCTGCATATCCTTCCTCTCTCTGTGTGGGTTTACTCATGTGCTCTGCTTTCCTCCAACACTCCAAAAGCATGATGTAGCTGAATACATTTTTTATCTGTGGACACGCAAAATACTGCAACCTCATCTAGTTTAAAGCCAGCCCTGCTTAGAGATATGCACAGAAGGTTGTAGCTTGTGTGTGGAGCTGGGAATGGTTTGGTTTTATTTATTTATTTATTTTTTCTTGTAATCAACCCTCTTAGCTTACACAGGGAGTGCAGATAGTGTGGTCATTATTTCTTTAACTCCCCCCTCTCAAAAAATCTTAGAAGTCTGCACAGAAGGTCTCTATAGCTTGTCTAGAGCTAGTACTGTTGGAATACATTACTGTGATGATTAGCATTTTCACTTTCCCCACAATCGAACAACACATAAATATATGGTTGGTTATTTCGGGGGCAGAGGTAAGAAGACATGCTGTGCTATACATCTAACAGCAAGAACTTCAACTATGTCACTGTTCTATTTGCTCTTTCAGTTTTGTCCTAGTCTAGCATTGATGGCAGGAAGCATGCAGTATATGTGTTTAAAAGCAGCCACTTGAAGTATATGACTGCAGCAGTTTATGTCTTCACCCCAGTTTAGTACCAGAGGGATGCACAGAAGGCAGCTTTCTTATTTTTTGGTGGTGGTGGTGGTGGTGGGGGGGGGAAGATATATGGGCATGATTCCCAGATATGATATATGCATCTTTGCAAGCATTTTATTGTGACCTAC
Source organism: Protopterus annectens (assembly GCF_019279795.1). Lineage (NCBI taxonomy): Eukaryota > Metazoa > Chordata > Ceratodontiformes > Protopteridae > Protopterus > Protopterus annectens. The sequence continues at coordinate 1,105,800,425 of NC_056739.1, forward strand.
AATTTTGCTAGACACAAATCTAGCTTGAAAGAAATAAAATAAAGCATTAATTTATGTTTTTGTCCATGTTTTTTGTTCAGATCATCATTGGATCTAAAGATTTGTAGATAGTTCTAAAATTGCACCTCAGAGCATTTGTAGTCCATGGCTTCTGGGTCTAGCTTAATTTGATTATTTATTCCACATATACTACAGTACATTCTTGGTCAGTTGGGTTGTGTGTTGAAAACATATAGAAAAACACAAAGTTTGTTTGTTGTTGTTTGTTTGTCTTTCGGCTTTTTCCCGGTAAGGGGTCGCCACAGTGGAACTCCGGTCCACTAATGATTGGCAGTAGATTTTTACAAAATGACGAGGTGCCAGCTCGACGCCCAACCTTCAATGAAGGCATGCCCATTTACGCATGCATGTCTTTCAAATGCTACCCAACCACGGGGAGGACATGCAGACTCCACACAGAAGGCACTCCCAAGCCATGGCGAGAATCGAACGGGAGAACCTCTTGCTGTGAGGTAACAATGCTACCGCCGTACCACCGCGGCATTTAAAAAAACACAGTATAATTTAGGATTTCTTTCCTTAGTCATGATTTTTCTTTAAGTCGTCATTGGATTTAAATGGTTGGGGGAAAAAACTCTAAAATGTACATGTGAACATCTTGAATTTCTGCATCTTCTGATGATCTAGCAGCCCTCACACCTCTGGCTCAATTCAATTATTTCCTTCTAAGTTATTACAGCAGCATCTGGCTTAGTTATGGTGTGCTGAAAATCCTGAAAGAAGATGAAACAATATGGAAAAAGTAAAAAGAAAAAAAGTAATCTGGGTATTGTGATAAAGTTATGGTGGAGAGGGTGAAGGCACTGGTGTATGTGGGGGGGTGTGGGGAGGGGGAGCTAGTGGGTACTGCAAAGGGAGAGACACCATAGAACCCTTCACCTAGGGCACCATTTCACCTAAGGCTGGCCCTGTGTCTGCACTATCATAAGTACATTCACAAGACTAAAGCACTCAGTCAGCTGGGAAAAGTCTGTACTCATTTTCAGTTGCAAAAGCCTGGAACAGTCTTTCTGCTAATTTCAGACAACTCTAACCATCATGCCTTAAGACATGCAGTAAAAGAATTTCTAATTTAGGCATGGATCTGCTGATGCTCTAAACCAGGCTAAAAGTATACCATTCAGTATATCTCTATTTCCCTCCAGATACCCCTAACTTCAATATACCCCAACTTCCTTCCTTATATCTCCAAATCAGATTAAAATTATATCATTTTACCTATATCTATACATCAGGCTAATACAATACCATCATACATACCCTTAATTTTTATCACTGTATCTCATTACCTACTCCCTATCAGCAAATCTCATCTACCCTTTAATATCATAACTCTAAATTTCACTTTTTATCTCCCCCTTTATCTTCCCCTTCATTTCTGTCTGACCTGCTTTACATTCACCTGTCTTTTCATCACTCCCCATTGAACTAGTTTTTCCTTTCTGAATCTAATCTCCTAAATCTACCCCATTCACTACTCATTCCTCCCAAAAAGTCAGGTTTTTTGTCTTTGAACTTATTGCCAGAATTTAACCTCCTTCCTTTGCTATAATATTATATTAACTGATTACTAAAATACATTATATGCTTAATATTCTTTATCTCTATTAAAGGTTAATTAACATTTTTAGTTTCTATCCTTTCCTTTTGAGATTAACCACTCTGTCTCTACACAATTTCTCATAAAGAAAATGTTACTATAATGATTCTTTCATGGACAACATTAGCACCCTACCTTGAACTAATTATCAATGTATGTCTTGAATTATGCATATCTCAGCATGTTCTAAATCATACTTTGCTGCATTTCTAAAACTCTTCCAAAAGTCTTGATTATAATATTCAGTTTATACTGGTTCATACTTTTTTCCTAATTTATTTGTAGTTACTTTGTATGTATATTGTATGCATCTAGAGTTTTTATCCATGGGCCTCCTCTGAAAATGGATACTTTGGACTCAGTCGGACTTTCCTGATAAACAAATGTTAATAAATAATAAATATAATACATACATTAACAGATTTATCATTCTCTTAACCTCACATTGTCTTGTATTTATTCTTCAGTAATACCCACAAATCTCCAAGTAAAGACACATGTACAGTATTTTCAATCAAAAACATGGCCTTAGCACTTCAGTACTTCACATTTAATACACTGAATTCTACTATGCATACACACTCATTACATAACACTCAGTGATCATTAATCCTTTCCACTGCTGCTGTCATGATTTTCCATTTACCAACGACATCTTTATATTATCTGGCATGGTACTGTGCCATTATATAATTAAAACAAACCATTTCTTGAAGTGAACTCAAGTAATTTTGCATAATTTTTTAAATGTTTCATATTAATTTACAATATTTCTATTATTTTTTCTTACTTAAAAAGTCAGCAGTTTCTTATGTCATTTGCTACCTAACTTGAGTAATTGCAAGTTAATATGGTGGTATTAAACTTTTTCACATAAATTCAGGTCCATTTATACATTTCTATGAAAATTAGACCATTTACATTCATCTCTTTGAATGCTTGAATGTGTATGGCCATTTATGCATTTAAGTTGTTCTGGGCTACTCATGAACAGGGCTTCAGGTTCACATAAATGTGCTATGGAAAGACATGGAGTTTGCAAGAGTCTTCAGCAATCCCCAGCATGCCAGGGGAATGTGCAGGTAGCCTTAGTTATGCTCAAAGCTGAATATGTTCAGAAAAAAGAAAAACAGAGTCATATGCATGTGAATTTGCACAACCATGAATTATAATCCCTGCCTATCTGACATTATCTGACACACCTTATCACCTCAAAGCACTCCACTTTTAATAAAATTTGATAATCAAGCACATAGGAAAATTTATTTTTACAAGATGCACCTCTCCACCCTCCCCAAAAATAATAATACTGCTGCTATACTGCATAAGGCACACATAAATGACTTTCACGTGTAATACTATAAAAAGGTAGCTAAGGCAATGCAGAACAGATTTTAAGTAATAAAAAAATAATGATTTCATATTGACTTTTATCCATAATATAAATGGTATGTGAATGTGTTTCTTAAAAAATGTAGGTGACAAAGCATTTTTTGCCAAACAAAACTTGCCAATAATAACAGTACTTGGTCTAGTGCCCTTTCTGGTTAGCTGGGTTTGGTTAAGGTAATGTCACATTCCAGAGATAATAGTTCTAAACCTGTGAACCACAGCCCTGTTCATACTTTTTTCATTTTGGTTCTGGAACTTCAAATGATGACAGCACCTGTAAAGGCATGAGGCTACACTCCAATCTGGTTAGATAAGAAGACGAAGATTATTGTCTACCTTCTGAGTGAGTTGTACCTGGATAAGATCCAGGTGTGTGCAATGGGGAGTGAGTGGAAGAAGATAGACTCTGTCAGGAGTTAGGTGAGCACCTCTTTTTCCTTACAGGGATCACCCCTTCCAGCTAACAGTGACTTCATAGGTATTAAAACCTACAGAAACATTGGCCCAACCAGTTGGCCAACTGAGTTCGCCAGGTAGCTAAAAAAAGGCTAGAGTTCTATAATAAGTATATCTTTTTTTTTCATTTTTGTGGTCATATAGAAGCTAAAAATGAACTATAAGAATGTTACATAATTGAAGGTGTTTGCTAGAAGAAATATACCTCACTACAAATATGTAACTATGTTATTATAGTAATACAAAATAAAGCATAAACATATCTGAACTGCATCTGTATACAAATATATGCAATGTTTATGTGATAACATAATTGTTTGTATGAATAACAATGCAATGTGTATATTAATATATATATATATATATATATATATATATATATATATATATATATATATATATATATATATATATATGGGTCTAGGACTATTCACTGAAAACACATTTCACTGAAACACATTTGACTGTGCACAATTCACTGAAAGCTCAATTCACTAAAAACACAATTCACTAAAACACATTTCACTAAAAGTTATATATGGCCTTTTCTCCACTGTAGTGTAACCCAGAAGTTAGAATATATAGTAAGGGGGGTGTGGGGGCATAGCCCTCCACCTATTTTAAATATTTTGAACTACACAGATGGATACTTGCAATTTCAATAAATTACTATTTTCTAAACTAAATATTTATCCAAACTATGTGTGGGGGCTATGTCCCCCACACCCCTTAATGTGGGGGGCGGTGCACCCCCTTACTATATATACTAACTCCAGGGTCACACCACAGTGGGGAAAAGGCCATATATGTAACTTTCAGTGAAATGTGTTTCAGTGAATTGTGTTTTCAGTGAATTGAGCTTTCAGTGATTTGTGCACAGTCATTTGACTTTCGGTGAAATGTGCTTTCAGTGAATAGTCTAGACCCATATATATATATATATATATATATATATATATATAAGTAAAAAATATATGTAAGTCTGCAAGTGGATGTCTGCAAGAGTACAAGTACAACTATTTTTCATGTATATAAAATATGTATTTATACACAAACAAAAAATATCTGCATTACCACATAATTTCGTTTATAGTATTGCATTACCTTAGTTAATAGTTGTAGTATATGCTAAAATTTTTTGTAAATAAATAATTTTGTTGTGTAGGACAGAAAAATATTTGTAAATATAGTAACTGTATAAGACAGTCTTTTATTCCACAATATTAACTGCACGTACAAGATGGCTGAAGTCAGTCAGGCACCACACCTTAGTCAGAGTGAAGGCTGGGAGAGGAGGGTGGAGGTTGCAGTGTCAGGTGAATGACCAGCACATATTTTAGAGAGAAATGACTAGCTGTATTACTTCTGCATACATTTTAAACCATTCCATTATATGTGTACAGTTATTATGACAAAAAACATAAAATCATGCATTATTTTCTGAAAGTATATGTATACCAAGGAACAGAATGCTTCCTTGAATTGCTGCATTTTCCTGTGTGTATACAGCTTCTGCCTGAATAATAGTTCACAGACTGTTACTTACAAACCATAACATTTTAAAGTAGAACCTTGACTATAGAAAAATTCCAGACAAAATGCTTCCTGAAAAAAAACAAGCTATACACATATAAAAGTGTAACAATGTATTTATAGCTAGCACTAAAGGGAAGATTGCCATGGTATGACAATTTAGATATTAATAAATATGTAAGCAAATGCATAGTAAGCAAATTCAGCAGTGAATGATATGCCTTCCACAGTAGTAGTAGTAGTAGTAGTAGTAGTAGTAGTAGTAGTAGTAGTAGAAGTAGTAGTAGAAGTAGTAGTAGTAGTGCTAGTGGTAATTTTACGGAAAAGGATGATTTTCTTATGTTTTTTTTTCCAGCCAATGATGAGATCCAATATAGAAGGAACCAGCAGAGTAAGAGAATGGCAAGACATGTTGAAGCCGCTGGTAAGCATGAATAAAGGAGTACATGCAGTATTCCGTCTTCAGCTGATTTCATTTATGTATCTAAGAAATTATTTATAAAGGATGGTAACTGAAGAACTGGGACTGCTACAGAATCCTGAAAGACCAAAATCCTGAAAGTTCAAAATACTGAAAACTCAAAATACTGAAAACTCAGAATCCTGAAAACACACAGATACCAGCACTTACTATATTTCAGCACAAGTACATAACAGAAGCAAATAAAACACAAACTATATTACTGTTCTCCAAGTATAAGCAGGGGGGCTTGCCCCCCTGTGTAGAGATGAAGGCTAATATGTTTCTGTATGTACTTGTGCTGGAATATAGTGAGTGTTAGTATTCTGGGTGTTTTCAGGATTCTGTAGTGCTCCCAAAGAACTATATTTTATTTATTTTTATTTTACATTTGTTAACCAGGAAAGTCTGACTTGGAACAAAGCCAATTTTCAGCAGAGGCCCAGGGAGAAAGGCTCCAGATGCATGTCTTTGTAACATGGGAGGAAACCAGAGCACCCAGAAAAACCCACATGACTGCAGAGAGGATATGCAGACTCAGCATAGAAGGCACTCCCACCAGGAATTGTACCAGAGAACCTCTTGCTGTGAGGCAGCAATGCTACCACTGCACCATCCAATAAAGCATATTGGTTTTAGTATATTGATGCAACCAAATGTAAAAGACATGTCAATATATAAATGCATTATTAATATAGTATATAGATATAGGCAGTATTCTGCCTTTAACTGATTTTATTAGATGTATTTATAAATGGTGGTTTCTTTCAGTACGGTATTGCAAACAAATGCACATGAGGCACAAATGTGATAATTTATGGTTGTATAGTAGACTGCAAATTGTCACTCTCATTAAAACTTGATAGCAATACACTCATTCTTCCAAAGTATACATAAGAACTTCCCATATCAGTCTTCCTATGTATGCATAAGCACTTCCCATGCATTCTGTTTTACTTCAATAAAGATTTATAAAAACAAAATTACTTTAAAGTAAGAAATTGAATGCTGTATAATATTAAGTGTTAATTTATTTTAAGTATTTTCTCTTTTGTCTCCCCAATTTTCTTGTTTTAATTATGTATCACGTTGTTCATAGGTTCATAGGTTTGTACTAGGCTATCGACCCTAGGGCCTATGCAAGCCTAGCCATAACAATTCCCTGGCTATTTCTTCCCACACTATTTACTTCCCTGGAGCCATGTCTAGCAGGGTGACTGATGTGATCCCCGGGGTGAATTTCCTTTCTCCCATCCAGTCGTCAAGGTTCCTTTTGAAGAGGGCCAAGGAGGCACTCTGCTTGACAAATATGGGCAGTCTATTCCAGAGTCTGGGGAGTCTCTTGGTCAGGAACCTATCCCTCCAGCATGTTTTGTTTATTGTGATGACAGGGTTTAGATCCCTGGAGCATGTGGCTCTGAGGGATTGGGATTTCTTTAAGTGTAGCATGTCCAACAGCTCTGGGTTTGATATGGCCTTGTATGTTAAGCAGAGATTGCCTCTGAGTAGATGATATGTGACAGAGTATAGCTGGAGTTTTTTAATGCGGTCAGTATAGGGCATCTGCTTTAGGCCTGTGATTCTTTTAGTGAGGTATTTCTGCGGCCTTTCCAGTTGTTGCAGATGTCTTGAGAGGTACATACCAAATGGGGTGTTGTATTCTATAATGGGTCTAATGAGGGATGAGTACAGTGGGACAATGACCTCCTTTTTTCTGGATGAAAAGCCCTTAGTAATGAGGTGTGCCACATAGAAGGATTTCCTGACTGTTGTGGCGATGTGGTTATTGAAGGTGAGACCACTGTCCACCTGTGTCCCTAAGTCTGTTATCACACTTTCAGTGTTTAGTGTACTGCCACTTATGTGGTAATTCACAGGTACATGTTTTTTCCCAAAGGGGACAACTATACATTTCTTGGCATTGAGCTTGAGCCCATGGCTCTGGCACCAGGCATCTGTTTCTGTAAGGCCCTTTTGTAGAGTGTCCACATCATCTGGCGATTCAATAATGGCTCCCAGTTTGCAGTCATCTGTGAACTTTGTTAGCAGAGTCCCTTATTGTTGGCCTGTACTTCAGAGAAGAAGGTGCCAAACAAGAGCGGTCCCAGGACTGAACCCTGAGGTACTCTACTTGTCACTTGTCTGGAGCTGGATTTGGAGTCAGCTACTTTTACAGTGTGGGTTCTGTCAGTAAGCCAGTTGGCAACCCATCGAGTGATGTAGGGATTAATGCCCAGCTTAGTAAGTTTATCTATGATTCTAGAGTGGGGGATGGTGTCAAAGGCCTTGGTGAGGTCCATTTAGGCTGTGTGGACTGCCTTACCCTCATCCACGGCTCTGGAGACTGATTCGAAGAAGTCAGTCAGGTTCAGGAGACAAGATAAGAGCTTCACTAACCCAAGCTGGGTGGGGTCCAGTGTTTGAAGGTTGCCAATATCTTTGTTTAAAAGTTCCATGATAATACGTTCCATGGCCTTGCAGATCAGGCTCATCAGACTGATGGGGCGTTAGTTCCCAGGATCCAAGGTGGATCCCCCCTTGTGGAGTGGGATAACTGTAGCTGTGCGCCACTCAGTGGGCATGAAGCCTGAGGTGAGGGTATGATTAAACATGACACTTAGGTGAGGTGCCAGTTCATTTTGTAGTTCATGTAGTACACAGCCCGGGATGTCATCTGGTCCCATGGATGCTGTTTTCTTAGCTTTGGAGAGTGCGTTTTTTACCTGTGTGGCCATTATTACTGGAATTTGGCAATCTTTCAGTACTAAGATGGGCCGTTTAGGGGGTGAGAGGGGGGTGAAGTTGGCACTGAATCGATCTGCCAGGATATTGGTAATATCCTTGGGATCAGTATATTTAATGCCGTTCTGTTGTAGCTCAGAGCAGATCTGAGCATTGCCATTTAGATTCTTGACATAGTTATAAAATGCCTTGTGGTTGTCTTTGGAATCTTGGCAATTTTGTTTTCGTAACTAGGTTTGGAGGATTTTACAAGGGATCTCAGCTTCTTACTGAGGCTGGTAAGGGAATTTTTTGCATCATGGGATTTTCCTCTTTTCTGCAACAGTTTCTTCCTTTTGTTGTAAAGTTTGTTTATGGCAGGGGACCATCAGATTGGCTTCCTTTTTTTTGGAGGAGAGCATCTTGGTTCTATTTGGGATTGCACGATTCATGCATGAGTGGATGTGCTCATACAGTGCCTTAGTGTAGGACTCAGCAGTCGAACTTTCAGTTCCCATCTGCATAGGTGTCATGAAGTTTGTCACTTCTGACTTGAGTAGCATTAAGTTGGCTTTGGAGAAGTTTTTTATGGAGGTTTCCTTACTGGGGAGTGGGGGTGGGATGTGGATGTTAAGGGTGATTAGCTTATGGTTTGACCTGACCAACAAGGGTGTGACCATAGGTGTGGAGCATCGATTTCCCATGTTGGTAATTACCAGGTCTTGGATATTGAAGCCCCAGGTGGGACTGTGGATTAGTTGAAACAGGGTGTCGGAATTTATGAATTCCAAGAACCGTTGGGCAAAGGTGTTGGTACACGAGTAGTTTTCCCAGTTAATGGCAGGGTATTGAAATCACCCAATATTAGGGTGTTTGGTTGTATCTTAATATTTTCCAGTATGTTTAGAAAGGTATAGTGATAATCTTGAGGCATGGTGGGGGATCTATAGCAAGCTACAATTTGGATTGCAATCTTACCTAGTGGTAGTTGCACCTGGAGAATTTCAGACGCATTGTGTTGGGCAGCTAGCCTGGTGGTGTGAATATCCTTGGTGAACATGGACACTCCTTCACCTTTAGTGTTTCGATCCTGGTTTGGTGGCTGAAAAGTGTGTCTTTCTTTATTTTCTTTCTCTCCAATTTATGTTTTTTTTTACAGATCCAAATTCCTCAGGAGCAGCCCAGCCATACACTTCCCCAGGTTAGGGAACATTCATCCTCTGCCCATCCAGGAATGTCCTCACAGGGTCAGGGCAGTGATACTGGTCCTGTAGGCACCCTGGCAAACCTTACTGAACAGGGGGTTCAGGACTTGGTTGATGATATAGTGGAGCTGGTCATGGACAGACAGCTTCAACCTGTTGAGGAATCTTTTCAGCAGGTAGAAGACATGTTGACCCAGTTGGCATCAATCACCATGCCACCACAGGTCTTTGCCCACAAATCATCAGGGCCTTCCACTGCAGTACCATCTGGCAGTGAAAATGTTTGGTGCTTTGTGGACTGGGGACTTTTGCGGGCACCACTTATCATCACCCCTCCTTCCCTCATCCTGTTTCCTACACCCTCTTACTTACTTTCCAGCCACACTACCCTCTTACATAAAAAAATCTTGAAACTATAGGGGAGTGTATCCTCCACACCAAAAGCATAGTGCCTCTCATCTCCCATTTCCTTCAGCACGATCCCCTTCATGTCTTCCTGATGTGTCTCCCCTATTTATGTCTCCCATTTTACAATCTTAGTTCCCTTTTCCATTCTTTAAACAAACCATCAATGTGCCCAGATAAGGACACCCCTACATAAAACATTTTAAACTACTGTACATTTTGAAATATTAATAATAAAAGCTATGCAGTCTCACTTTTGCCTTAAGGCTTTCAAGCTTGACTGTGCATAGCTGAATCCATCCACAGTATCAGAACACACATGAAGTCATATGAAGCCTAAAATCTTCATGTAGTACTTATTATGTACTTAAGGCTTAACTTTACACTTTTGCCATAGTAGGCGTGTTTTTCAAAGCACCTTCACTTGCCCTTAGTCAACCTGCACTCAGCTTATTTGCATGTACAGGTAGTGATGCTCTTCAAAGATTACCACCAGACAGCTACGAGGTCTCCGAATATGAACACCACTCTGTATCTTCCAAATGATCATTAGCTTTGGCTAATACGTTTTCCTTTAAGCCCATTCCTACAATACTTTGATTAATCTTGACCTCTTTTCCTATGCTTACTACACTAAATCATGCACTACTTTCATGTCCTAAACCTTCTGCATTTTTATTTTCTGTCTGGCATGGCATTCCTTATTCTTTTGGATCTGGTGAAACTGCTACTACTGCAAATAATCAAGTGAAAAATCATCTTCTTCAATTGCTTATATAATTTAATGTAAATCATCTGCTCCTGCTACTTTTAGAAGAACAGTATTGGTTGAAGAGACACATAGTTATCACTGAATATGTTATTATTTAATTTTGGTGCAGCATAACATTACCTACTTCCAAGAGTATAGAAAATATGGGGTCTATGCTACATATTTGGGAACAGGGTTTATCAAGTTGTGTAAACAGTATTCAGCAGATCTAAAAAATAAATTAAAAATAAACTGATAACCAGAGATTATCTCTTTCCAGCAGGTACTATAACAACTTCTGTACTTGCTATTAACTACTTCACTCTGAAGAGATGGGATAAAGTCTTCATCCAGTTTGAGATGGGCATGCATAGTGAATGCTAGACCAAAAAAAGAAATGCTTGCAAAATTCTGCAGTAGAAGTCCTGCAAGCTGCTCAGTCAACTGAACTAACTTATTATCCCTGACAAAAGTAAGGCATTGCAATTTCCCTTAGCTCAACCCTGTTTGTAACTTGTTTCCAAAAGAAGAATGTCTGACAATTTTTACTTGCTGATTCTACAAAAGTTTAGCTTTGAGCAGTTATGCTGTGATTCTAGAAAAATGCAACTATGTTCTGGGATGCTCTTGCAAAGGATCTTCTTGGGTTTTTATTTTTTAATTTAATGTAAGATTATTCAAACTATTTTATATCCTAGTTACTATAAACAAGATCCTATACCATATCCTGACCAACAACAGAACACCCTCCATGTCACCATAACCAATGATGCATATTTAAACAAGCGTGTGCCCTTCAAAATCAAGCAGAATGCTATTTTTCTTGGGGATTTTAATCATCAATGTATAAACTGGAGAACACTAGACCAGAATACATTTCCCTGCTAGAGACTCAAATATCTTGGACTTGGCCTTCACAAATCAAGCCCTCACCCTGTACTCTACACCTACAATTATACTGTATCTGGTTAAGTCTGTTCATCATGTGGTATATTTTAAAATTAGAACTCAGCCCAAAATCCCCAACAAATCCTATTTTCAGATTTCTCCAAGACAATTTTCTGCAACTGAATGGTGACCCTAGGAGCTTTAGGAGATCCCCTCCACTTGATGACCTAATACCAAACACAGTTGCATTTGCTGAGAGCTTCTGTTCTCACCTTAGCACCTGCATCAAGGCCTCATTTCCAGTTTGTAACAAATATAGTGGCAAGTATGAAATAAACCTCTCTGATGGAAACTCAGCACTGTATGACAAAATGAAAAATCTACTTTCCCTTAGGAATAAACTGAAAACACTGTTTCTCACAATTAAACTCAGGAAGCTAAACAAATTGCTTCAAAATAAAATCAAATCTTACAAGGCTAAATATAAACTGAAAATGTCCAGGTCTGTCAAAGGCAACCACAAGTCCTCCTTCAACTATGTTAGGACATTCAGAAACAATATCCAGCACTGGTCAGAGATTATATATAATGGCAATCCCTACACAGCCTCTGAAGACATACCCATCATATACAGACAAATTCAGTGCAAACTTCTTCCATCCATCTCCACCTTGCTTTCATACCATTGACCACCTGGAGACCTCTGACTCAAAGATCTTCCCAGGGTAAGTCTTCAAGACTATCTCTGGGTGGAAAATGCTAGCTCCATGGGAGTGGCTAGCATGCTGGAATTACTTATTTGCCAATATGAATCACTGTCCCACTGACATGCTTCATGATCTGTTTAGTCTCAGCCTGTCATTAGACTTTGAGCCTGAGACATGGAAAAAAGCTGTGATCACCCCCCCCCTTAACAAGGGAGGTCCTGCTACTGACCAGGGCAACTACAAACCCATAAGGCTTATAAGCTTTATGTGCACAATAATGGAACGATGGAACATGATATTATTGACCTCATTATTTCCGACATTTTTTGGATTGGAGACTGGGAACTTTCTCTGTATTTACATGCTGCTGAACATAACTGTGACATTTAAATCACATGATTACACTTAACAATTGGCACAGTCATGTTAGTTCAATGCTTGGGAGTGTCAGCCAAATATAATGTTTGTCAAAATGACCACAATGTGGCTAGCAACTCTCTTCAGTTTATTTTTAATTTTTTTTTTGTTTTTACAATTGGCCCAATATCTTTCACTTCTTGCATCCAGTTGATCCATTCACTACTCCACTGGGGTGTGTGCAGCTAGCCCAATTCATTCACCATTAGACGGGAGAGTTGGATGTTAGGGAGAGGGACACTCCTCTGATCCAACAGATGTCCTATCTTCACCCCCTTTAAAGCTTGTGTTCTTCATTATAGCAGCTATCAGGACCAAGCATGCACAGTTCTAAACATGCTCAGTCTATTGACTAAGTGTTATGCTAGTGTGAACACAGTTCTACAACTTACTCAGCCTACTAATTAAGTGTTATACTAGTATGAACACAGTTCTACACATTCTCAGTCTACCGACGTGTTATGCTAGTGTGAACACAGTTCTACAACATTCTCAGCCTAATAAGTGTTATGCTAGTGTGAACAGACTTCTACACATGCTCAGCCTACTAACTAAGTGTTATGCTAGTGTGAATACAGTTCTACACATGCTCGGCCTACTGGCTAAGTGATATGCTGGAGTGAAGCCTGGGTGTGCCAAGCTCCTTGTTGCAGGTGATACACCTGCACTCTTATAGCTGTCACCTGTGCAGTGAGCCAAGCTGCACCTCCCAGGATGTTCAGTTGTTTTTGCCTAGTTTGCCCTACCCAGTCCTTCCAGTTACCCTGACACTAGTTAAATAAGGGCATCTGGGGTGCAATCAGAGTTTTATTCCTTGTACCATGGGGTAGTGGTCTCTGGTTTCTAATAAGATAAAATGCTATTATAGTTAGGAATGTGAACCCAAATGCACAAAGCATGGTGATTCTGTCTGGTTTGGCCTAATTCCCAAATTAAAATGCCTTATGCAATTGAGACTGGTGGGGAAGATTCAGTGCAATGTGACCAGCATGCTGAACAGTTAGAAAACCAGAAGGAAATCAAGCAAACTCAGATGATTCTGAAGTGTTTTTAGAAGAAAAAGTGGTTATTGAATAATATATCCAACAGACTGAAAAGTTGCAAAGGTCCGAATATATTTATACTGGTGATGAGACAAATGAAAGAGAAGATTTTGGGTAGTATGAGACAAATAAGGAGGCATTGTCTATTGCGGAACACATTAAGAAAGCAAAGCAAAAAAAAAGATATCATAAAACTTGGGAATAAAAATGAAATTCCTTCCTTTAAATAATATTAGTTTGAGGACAATGCAGAGATGTTTTTGTATCACTGATTGGGTTAAGGAACAGAACTGTGCAACCTGTCTCCAGTGCATAGAATTTTTTTTTTTTACTTGAAAGAAATAGATTGTTGGCATTTGAAAATGTTGATTGCTTCTTTTCTTTTGGTTTGGAAAATGTTAAAGGGTGTTAGTTCAGATACAGTACACACAGCTTGCTATAACTAAAGCATTGGGAGGGGGTAGAGCAGACAAAATTAGTAGCTTGTGCACTTTTTTAGAATAGAAGGATACTTTTTTTCTTCTATGTAGTTAATTTCTGTGTTCTACTGGATGCAGTTAACCAATATAAATTATTTAAAACATCGGGGAGTTATTTCCTCAGCTGGGATAGCCATCAGGTAGTGTTATCCTTGCCTCAAGTTCATTGTCACTGTTGAAATGATACCCCAGCCTCATGTATAAAAATGGGAAAGGGGGGATAATGATGGATGGATCAGGGAGTTGTTTATGGTTTTGTCATCCTTGTTTATTTGTCAGCAACTTTAATTGCTTTAAATTTAGTTTTCAAATGCAGAATGTTAAAAAATAAACAGGATGTTTGATTGTTGTGATATTTGATGGATTGTAGTGATATGGAATATGATATTGATTGGAAATAGAGTAAGGATTTATATTAGGATCAAGTAATTTATAGAAATTTATTTTTGGGATTGCTTCTTCTAGTTTGTTATGGCTTTTTGGACCATATACGGCCTTATTGGATAATGCAGGCAACAATGAAAAAATGTAAACTTGGATTTAGATCAGGATGCAGCAGAGCCAGCTCAAGGTTTATAAGGAGACAGAAAGTGGACATGAAGCTAGAGATGAAAAAAGAGTCCAGCTGGGCATTCTTACACTTGGAGGAAAGCTGATTTGGGTAGTCTTCTGATGCATCAAAGTCCCAGAAACATCAATAGAATTAATGCAGGCTATGCACAAGGACCCAATGACACAAGCATGAACAGTTCAGACTCTAAGAAGCATTCCCTGTGGTAGTGGATATCTGTTTATCTGATTTGTTGACATTTGATTACTGAGAAAGTCTGACTGGGTAGGATCTCATTTTCAGTGGAGGCCTGTGAAGAAAAGCTCCAATGTATTACAAAGCATTTTTAGCACAATAATTTTACAGTCTTCAAAAATAATACAAAAACATCTACATCTACAGTTTAAATAATTATAACAAATTAGACATAATATGAAAATATCAGTTGAGAATAGCTATAAGTTATATGACAATGACTTAATATTCAGAGAAATTTTAGCCAGTTTGTGGAGACTTTAAACATATGTTAGTGTAATACAAATGGAAATTGCAATATGAAGTGAAAGGAAAAACGGGCTTATAGTATTTTTAAAGATAAAACCAGGTGAAAGAAACTGATAGAAGTAAGGAAAGGAGCGAAGAGGGGAGACAAAGGAGATGTAAGGTATGAATGATTAGGTACTTGTTCATATTTAGGGATATAGTTTGTACTGGTGTTGAGCAAGAACAGAGCCAGATTTTGGCTAAGAAGTATTTCATTAAAGTTTTGAAGGATGGGGGGGAAGGGGGGTTGACATGATAGTTACAGATAAGGAGTTTCAGGCCTTAGCAGCATGGTATGAGTGTAAAGAATGTCCAGCATATTTGATAGGTTTGTGGTAGACAGCAGTTTATTTTTTGTCATTGGATTATAATGACTGATTGAGAACTTAGTTGTGTAGAATGGTATTTAGTGCTGCACAAGTAGATGATGCTAGATACTTTTATAGGTGGTTAGAAGCTGTGTATATCTTAGAATTAGTATATACATCACGGTTCAGTACTGAGCCCATTGCTGTTCATAGTGGTGATGGAATACATTAACCAACAATTTGGTGGGGACAGATCAAAAAAGATGCCGTATGCAGATGACACAATATTACAAGCAGACTCTGAAAAGGAACTTGACCAAATGATAGGGGACATGAATACAAAAGTGAAGGCACAGGGGATGAAACTGAGTATAGAGAAAACAAGAGTCATGAGTTACTTGGTTTACACAACTTAATCTTATAAAAAGTGGGATATATATGGTAAGCAAGAAAACAGAGAGATGACTGCGTTATAGCCTGTTTTTTTAAAGAATTTTATTGATTTTAACATATATACAATATTACACAGAAAGGAAAAATTCAATTCTATTAATCTTTTAGACAGTTAATTATCTCATAATTATCATACATATCAATCAGTTGTTATGCCTTTTTCAATTAGAACTTCTATGTTTTCCAAGCAGCAGACTTTTTTAGCATTAGATTAACACATTCTTATTACTTTTTTTAATTTTACATACCATAGCAACAATATGTAAAAATATTCAAATAAAGGAATCTCATTTGATTTCCCTTTTTTGTTGTTACTGTCCTAGCTATAGTTAGGAAACTCTGAAACATTTTGAGATTATTATTATTATTAGCTGAAGGAATAAGTACATTCATTAACATTGTTGATTTTGAAATAATACAGTTGGCAGTCCAAACTCATGAAAAAATTGCAAATATCTTTCCAAAAACTTTTAACTTTCTTAGCTAAAGCGGCTTCTGTGTGGAGTTTGCATGTCCTCCCCGCAGTCGAGTGACTTTAAAGACATGCAGGTAGGGGCATGGGTGTGCCTTCTTTGAAGGTTGGGTGCTGGGCTGGCAACTCGACACCGTAAAATTTACTGCCAATCATTAGTAGACTGGAGTTCCGCTGTGGCATCCCCTAACTGGGAAAAGCCAAAAGACAGTTACTCTGTACAAAGATGTAAGTCCAATATGCTTTAACTATTGTATTACATCTCCAACATTTAACCACATTAAATTTGTTAAACTTTGAATTTTGATATGGTATAATGAATATTCTGTGTATGTATTTTTATAAGTACCTTCCATTGCATGCTTGAAGTAGTATGATTAACAGAATTAAATAAAAACATTTTATCATTTTCATTTAACTTAAGACTGATATCCCCAAATCTAAAACTTTCCTGTATCTTGTATCAATATTATTATTATTCATCAAAATTATATTATATAACTTAGATAATTTTTCATAGGCAACTAATTTTTAATAATTCAATTATTAGATTATAAATATCAGGTATTATTTTCCTCTTCATTCATTATAAAGAAATCATTAAATGTATTGATAATATCATGAATTAATAATGTATGAGTTATATCTAAATTATATTTCTTAAGGATCCCAAAAACTGTATTTCATGAGGCTTTCTCATAACAATCTGACTGACCAAAATATTATATCATCGTTTTAAGTGATTTCATTTTATCAGATCTTGAGCTTGTATTAAGTCAAATGTAAAAGCTATTGGAAATGTTATGAACTTCCAATTTTTAAGTATCTGAAATTTGTTAATAAAGCTTCTGAATGTTTTAAGTATCAGATTAATATATGCTGAATTTGTTTTCTGAATTAATTTTCCTTCCAAAGTATTCTTAAGTAGCCATAAGAATTTATTTATTAGATCAACTTTCCCTTGTTCTTTAGTTTTAAGAGATTCTGATATAATTCACTCTTGAATATTCTTCCACGTACTGTTATAAGGAGAATTCAGCCATAACAGGACTACAGTAAATAAAACAGAGAAGGAATAGGACTCCAAATCTGGAATTTGAATCCCTATATATTCCCATAATCTGGTATATTTTTGTATGAAGTTCTTGGTATATTTGGATACCACAGAAATGTGATTTTCTTATTAAAGATTTACTAGGTTGTAGAGCTGTTCATTATAGTATGCATATAATTTTAGGCAGGATCACTATTTTTATAAGAATTAACATTTCTTCTAATGACCTGTTCTTTTTTTTAGTTGAATGTGGTTTGTTTTTCTGTTGCAGATATTGAAAATTGCTGGGAAATGTTTTATGAATAAAATATAGTAATATGTTGTAGTTATGGGAATGAAACAAACAGTAGACTCATTGAACTATAAATAAGCAGAATCTGGATTTTTCTGGCCAGGATCTGATTTGGAAAGATTTGTATTTACATGTTGTAGACATTTTGTAAGGGGAATGGTTGGAACAAATATGATTTAGCCATACAGAGAGCTACTTGGACGCATCTAGGTAGAATACAACACTAGGGCTTTGGAAGTTTGTAGTACATCCTTAAGTGGCTGTTCCCTGAACCTTTTGACAGAATCAAATTATAGCCTCACAATTCAAACACATATTCATATCTCTAGAATCACACATGTTATTAAAGAAGTGTAAATGGCAAACCATTCAGCACAAATAAAACCTTACATGGATCACATTCACTGGGTTCAAGACATTCCACCAGATTTTCTGGATTTGATATGTCAGAATAGCTCAGTAAATGCTAATGTTTGTAATAGTTGAAAACAATATTGAAAACAATATACAGTATCTCATTAAGCATTGAAGAAACACAGAATCTTTGTTTTTCTGTGAGCTTTCACACAAGTCTGTGCAGATTTGTCTTGGTGCTTGTTTGTTGAAATGTTTAGAGAAATATTAAGATTGTGACAATATAAATAAATAGTATGAAAACATTCATTATCTCTTCAGTTGCTCTAGACAGAAGCCAGTATTTATGCATTTGTGTTGCTTATCACGTAAGCTTTAAGGTGAAATCTTTCAATAGCTGGTATGCAGCATGGGTTTGGAATTATTAATGGAAACAAGAACAGACAATATTAGATGCCTAGAGATGTCAATAGAAAGATCCTAGAGATATACGTGGAGGGATCACTTAGATTTAATGAGTTGAAGCAGGCATGAGGTATAGGATTTGGTAGAATATTTTGTGACTTTGCATGTTGCATTAGAGTAGACAGAAGCAACATGACATTTTTTCTTCTTTGGACTTAACCAAAACAAAAGAAGTGTGGGCAGACACTACTAGAGGAATGCAGTTAATTGTAAAAACTAATTATGTTACTATAATTGTTTTGAATTGTATCTTCTGGAGAAAGAATAGGATGACAAGATGTGTACTATTTGGGACTTATTGTCTGCATGTGCAGACAGTTATTATAGAACAAGATCTAGAATGTAAACAACATTGTTTTGGATTTAATTGTTTATTTTACAAGGCCTTTTAGTTGAATAAAAATATGTTTGTTTATAATTGTAAGTTAAGAATGAAACCAGCACTGTTGCAGTAGGGGCATGGAGAAAGGATATCTTGGAGGAAGTAGAGGAAACTGAGACACTGAGGTCCTCTCAAGAAGGTTCATAGGTTGAATAGCAGTATATAACCTTAACTGAGTGACTATTTCTGGAGACTTGCAAAACAAAAAACATCTTGAAGCTGAGCATTGAAACCAGTAACTTAAAAACAAACAAAAAATCCTCACTAAATCAAACAACAATAAACAACTGTGAACCTGTATGTTTAGCATTTTTGTTCTTTATTTAAAACTTCATCAGAACAAAGAAACATAATTTGCAATGCATCTGTGTCATTTACTATGGAATAGGTTCATAATTTCATATGTAAGTACTAGGCTAGCTGCCCTTGTGGACCATTTTAAGCCTTTTTGTGCTTGAAATAACCTATCCCATTTGGTTATAGATTGGCCTTACACATTCCAATTTTTTATTTGAATTATCACTTTACTGCATCTTCATTTTCACAAATGAGCAACTTATTCCAAATATTTTCTTTTCAGCACTAATTCCTTGTTGTATAACATGCAAACTCACTTACAGTAGGGCTGTCATTGAGGTGACTCACACATCCATAGTTTTCTCCCAGAAATCCATTGATAGACAATGATTTATTAGTTTTACATTTGTTTTACTACACCGTGAGTCAAGCACTATATACTTTACTAAGAGTCATGTCCTGCTCCATCTTACTTTTGTTACCTTTTACTTGAATATAGCTGTGATTATTTATTGACTTATTGTCTGACTGAGTAACTGATTGTGCTGCATTCTGGTTACTTTGTAACAAAATCTACTGCAGGCTACAAAACAGATACTAACTCACTACAAAATGTTTCTCCCCTCGAATACATCATCAGAAGGCAGGGCTAGATGACATGTAATCAGGAAGTAATTGGAAAAGTTGCTCAGCATACAGTAAACAGGCTCACCAGTTTATTAAACTTAATAAATATAGGTCAACTGAAATAACTAAAATAAAAAAAAAATGACTACAAAGTTTAGAATAAGAAAGCCTGCTTTATAAGATGAGGGCATAATTATAAAAAAGAAATGGTAAAAAAAAAAAAATCTTTGTTCTTGATCTTTAACCTTTTGTTGCTCATAGGTTCATACTAGGCTGATGATTGAGTTGACTATTTGTAACCTAGCCAGCAGTCCAACCCCATGTACCATGAATATGATCTCAAAATCTCCCAACTGCCAAAATACAGTGTTAGCCACAATGTCACCTACATACCCTTTACTGCAAATAGAAAATATTGATATATTGTTAGTGTTGGAATGCACCAGAGGGCAAAAAAAGTGTAATTATTAAGAGCTTCGGTATCATGCAGGCAAATCTACATGGTCTACTAGTAAAGACAACAGATAAACTCATTATGAAAATCAGCAAAATGCTGAAATCCCGAGTAGCTTACAAGAACAGAAGCATAGCCACCATTTACTTAAAAGAGGTGTGGTATTCTATTCAAAGAGTGGAAGTGCTGTCCATAAATCCTCTCAAAGCAGCTTGGTATTAATGAATATAAACTCTGGAGATGTCTTAAAAAAGCAGAAATATTCTTAATTGTTTAAGGACACTTGACTAACCTTTCTTCACACTTTGATGTGTCCATTATAAAGTTTGTATTATACATTTTTTCCTTTCTTTTCCTAATAGTATTAGATGTCTAAGTGTTTAAATAATTGCCATTGCTTTTCAAGAGGATTTTTTACCTATTTATATATTTTGCTGCTATATTTTACTTATATATTTCTGTATTAAATTGTTGTTCTTGAGTATGCATTTGCTTGCTGTTTTTGTTTTTTGTTTATGGAGTTAGCTTAATTTTTTTTTTTTGCTGCCCACAGAACCTTGCCCAGTAGCTTAACTACTGGCACCCAATAGGCTCATTTATTTAGAGGGTAAAGGTGCTGGGTATTTCTCAGTTAGATGATAGCCCTAGGGCCCATTCATTCCTACCTAAGAATCCCAAATATTTATTTGTTCCTTAGTCAGAGTTGGATGGTAAGAAGCAGGCTGGCTTGTTGGTCCTGGTGGGTTGTTTACTCTCTCCCCCCTGGATATGCCGATCCTTGGTGGCTCCACTGAGCATTGCCTTTGCAGTACACAATGGGAAGTGTGCTTCCACATGCCGAATTCCTCTTGGTTGTTAATATGAGATGCACTGTGACAGTGCAGGCAGCTCAAACTGCACCAGGTAACATCTAGTGCTCTTCCAGGTGTCACCTTTATGGTCAACAAGACCAATGTCCCTCCTCCCCAGAATGGGTGATCTCCCCATTCTCACCCTACCTGGCCAGCTTCTTCAGGCACCCAAACCAGTATTCAAGCTCAGACCATCTAAGGTGTAGTCAGATCTTTATCCCTGCATGGGATGTTCATTTAAGAAGAAAAATGATGAGATGGTAAAACAGAAATATAATGAAGTCAAGAAGAGACAACAGGACTCTGGACAGTCTATACAGGAAAGTTAACAATCAAAGTTTGAGTACATACAACAGAAGGAGATTTAGAGAATACAGATTATTTACAGTATACTGGGTAAAATGTGAATCAGGAACGAGTGCCTGAACTCTAAGATTAGGTTTGGTAAAACATCTATTTAGATTACATTCATCTATATGGATTTTGAATTTTGTTTGATTTCTCAGCCTTACAGTGATAACAGATGTACTCATATTATCTCATTTGGAGTACTGCAATGTTCTTTATCAAGGGGTCTTAAATTGCAATCCGACATATCTCTGGAGATGAAAAAGGTCACACAGAGAACCCAATCAGTAAAAACTACAAGAGAAACCTAGCTGATCTAGAATTTTCACTGTGTGATACCTTCAATCTCCTCTAATACAGGCTCATGGGATATATGCAAATGACCCCTTAGGAACATCAAATGTTTCAGCTATATGGCTTCTAAATGTCAATGACCTTTTACTTATTCTTTTTAAGCCTTTATGGATACATTCAGGCCTATAAAGCAAAACCCCACTAGTTGTGGACAAGTATGTTTCAACCTTCTTATGACCTCTTCAGCACAGCATAAGTGGCTATGCTTTAGAAAGACAGGGTCTTTAAACCCAGATGATGTCCATAACCATTAAGGAGTCTGCAAAATATTCCAACAAACATCCAGACCAGTTAGTAAAAACTACAAGAAAAAACTAGCCAAGCTAGAATTTTCACTGTGTGATACCTTAAACCTCCTGTAATAGAGGCCCACTGGATATATTAGCAAATGACTTCTTAAGAACATCAAGTGCTTCAGTTATATGGCTTCTTTATGTCTATAAGTTTTTACTTATTCTTTTTAAGTCTTTTTGGATATATTCAGACATATAAAACCAAATCCCACATAAACATTTCAGCCTTCTTAAAACCTTGTCAGCACAGCATAAGTTGACTGTTTGACTATGATTTAGAAACACAGGGTATTTAAACACAGCTGATGTCCATAACCATTAAGGTATCTGCAAAATATCCCAGCTAACATCCAAACCAAATAGTAAAAAATCACACAGACAAACCAATTAGCAAAAACTACAAGAAAAACTATCTGAACTAGAATTTTCACTGTATGATACCTTGAACCTTCTGTAATAGAAGCCCATGGTATATATGCAAATGACCCCTTAAGGACATCAAGTGTTTCAGCTATATGGCTTCTGAATGTCCATGACTTATTACTTATTCTTCTTAAGTCTCTATGGGTACATTCAGGTCTATAAAGCCTAAGCATAAGTGGTCTGCTTGGCTATGTTTTTTGGCTTCTGAATGGCCATGCTGTACTGTGGAGGTCATAAGAAGGCTGAAACATGCTTGTCCACATCTAGGAGGGTTTAAAAGAATAAATGAAAAGTCATGGGCATTCAGAAGCTGTATAGCTGAAACACTTGATGTTCTTTAGGGTCATTTGCATATATCTCATTGGGCTCTATTACAAGATGTTTATGGTATCATACAGTGAAAATTGCAGACAGTGCAAAATTTTGCAGCAGGATTTGCACTGGCTTCCACTCATAGTCAGGACAGTTTTTAAGATCTATGTCCTTGAAGTCTTCAGTGGTGGAGTTGCTAGTTTTTCTGGAAACCCAGCTTGATTGTTCAGTATGCTTGTCTTTTGCATATTTGGTGTTGTTCGTTTGGAAACAGTTACTTTCTCTGATACAGGCTTGAGACTTGGAGTCTTCCTTTAGAGTAACTCTAAATTACCATTTTTTATATGAATATATTTGTGAAGACTGCCAGCCTAGCTAGATAAAATTTTGTAGATAATTTTATGTCATTGTAAATATTAACATAATCCACAGGCTTGTTCTACAAATGTAAAGAGAACTATGTGTTATGATTAAACTATATGTTGTACTGAGGTTCAAAAATGTAACCACAGTGCACCCTGCTGGAGGAGAGCTGATAAGTGAAGCATTTAGTGACTGTTTGATCTCAAGCTTGGAGACAGGATGTCTGGACTAAGAAATTATTTCTATTTTGTTAATTACTAGGTTTTATATGTAGAGTGTCCTTTATTGCTGTGGTTTCCTGGCAGGTGCAAGATTACAAACAAATGTTAAATTTTGAGTTCTGTCACCATGAGAAACTTCAGCAGAGGGGTCAAAAAATGATGTAATGTGAAATGACTCAGCAGTAAATGTGTATGTCAATTTAAGACTATCTCAGAGAGAAAGATTTGAGCATTTTGGATTTTGTCTGAGGCTGACAACATTCTACTCACCAGCACTGTGCTTTGCTCTGTATGTAAGTAAGATATTTAGATCTGTGATTTCTCTTAGATTTAGATAGGAATTTAGCCAGATTAGTCTAGCTGTTTTTTTATAGTTATGTCAGACTATCCTACAGTATTGTTTTAAACTTTCCTGTTATTTTTGAACTCTGTTATGTCATTGTGTTGAAGTAAGAAGTATTGTCTTGTGTTTTTATTATTAAATATTTTTAAACCTTTCAACTGTGGCTGTTTTGTGTAGAAATAATTTAAGCCCTTAGAATACATTGCATGCATTTGGTGATACTGTCCAAGCCACTCCAATAGTGTTGCTGTTTTGCACACTTACTATTTGGATAGCAGTAATATTACACAGTGAAATTGGTCACCCTTTGGGAAGGGCCTTATTAGTAGCTGATAAATAGTGGTTGGTGGCAGTGGTTTCTACCTTATAGTCTGGTCTGAAGGGGGCATAACTGGAGAACCTGTGCCAGCCTTCCCCAGGAGTGTATTTGTATATAACTTATATCTCAAAATGTGTGTGTCAGCTACTTGGGCAGGGACACAAAACACTGGTTGGACAGACAGGGTACTGGGGGTTTTGGCTTGACCACTAGGATGAGCTCTATACCCCATAGCTGTTCCAGTGGGGAGTCTTATTGGGGATCTGGAGAGAAAGGGAGAAACCAGCCCCAGACTGACTGTGCTGTGTGTTCTTAAGGGAAATTGTACTTTACTGTGTGTGTACTTGTTATCCTTCCCAATTTGCATGCCCCTCACTTGTGTTAGTGGTGAAGATTGAGGCTCCTTGATTACTGGGCCAATGCGTGGGTGTCACATAATTGTTTGGCAGTGGTGGGATATCCACATCAGATATTAATTGTTTGATAGTGGTGAATTAGCCACCTCACATACTAATTGGCTTGTAGTGGTGTGTATAGTGAATTCCTGTAGCTTGTGTACAGTGATCACCTAAGGTGTTTTTGTACTCTAAATCAGCCACACAGTGAATATTCAGAGTTCTGATCACAATTGTTTTATTTCTTTTTTTAGCTTAGTTAGTCAGGGAGAACAGGCAAGCATATCAGCAGAGGAGTATGGTAAGCTGACAAGGAGCCAGTTGGCTGAGATGTGCCAGGATAAAGGACTGGTGCATGGAAACATGACTAAAGCAGACATGATTGCAGCTTTGGTCATAGCTGCATCAGAAAATAGCAATCAGGAGAACAACCATACTGGCCGTGGAGATGTACAACACTCAGAGAATGGACAGTTCAACCTTTCTGCAGAGGACTTAAAAATCCATCTGGAGCTAAAGATACTTGAGTTGGAGGCCAGGCATTTGGAAACAGAAGCAGCAGAAAGACTGAGATGTCTACAGGCTGAGGAGAATGAGAAACTGCTACGCCTGGAAGCTGAGGAGAAGGAAAGGCAGAGGCAGCATGAAAAGGAGATGCTGACTCTTCGCCAGAGTCATGGAGGTAATGGGGAAGGGAGTAATCGGACCCCAGAAGCACAAAGGGTCAGTAAATTTCTTCCACAGTTTACAGTGGGGGATAATTTTGATAGTTTCATTTATCTGTTTTAGAGGGTATGTAAACAGTATGATGTTGACCAAAGGCTCTGGGTACGGTTCCTGACCCTCTTAATCCATGGTAAAGCTGTAACTGTGTTGTCCAATATATCTGATTGTGAATTTTTTTGATTATACTGCTGTTAAGAATTGTTTCCTGAATTTTTTAAGCTAACACCTAAAGCTTATAGGAAAAAGTTCCATGAACATAGACACAAGGCAGATGAAAGTGTGTGTGGATATGTTGCTGAACTAAGCACTTATTTTCATAGGTGGGTGAATGGATGTCAGGACACCACTTTTGAAGGGCTGGCAGACCTTTTGGTGAGGGAACACACCCTTAGCACTTTGCCTGAGGACATGAGGATCTGGTTAACTGATAGACAATGTGCTACTTCAGAGGAGGTGGGAAAGAAGGAAGACCTATACCTAGCAAGCAGGGCATTAGTGCACAGGAAAGGGACACCCACTGCTGCTCATGGGTCTAAAGGAACCCATGATGGGCAGCCCAGACTGCCCCAACAGAATCTGCCAGTAGCAGGGGAAGCCACTAGTCCAGGTACATGCCTAGGACCTAGGGTTAAATGTTTTGAATGCAGCCAGTGGGGCCATGTGGCATATAGATGTCCACGGAGGCAAGGTGGGGAACAAAAAGTGAGGGAGCCAGTAAATGGGAAGGACAAAATGCCAACAGTAGGTTGTCTTGAGACAACAAGGGTATCAAACTACCACCAGAGGTTATATCCTATAGTAGTGAATGGCAAAGAGGCCATTGCTAAGAGAGACACAACCTCTGGCATAACCATTGTGAAGCCTGCAATGGTTACAGAGGAGCACTACTTGCCTGGGCAGTTTACTCCAGTCAGAGCTTTAGGAGGGACCCCATTCCAAATACCTTTGGCTAGGGTTCACCTTGACTGAGAGGGCAGAAAAGGAAGCCAGCAAGTAGACGTGTTTAAGGATATCCCTCCAGATGTCCTGATAGGGAATGATTTTGATAGCGCAGTACCATGTGCTCATGCAGTTACAAGCAGTCAGGCTTGGAGACAAGCATGTGGGTCTAGTAGCTTGGGAGACCTAGACAGACCACACACTTGCAACCAGGACTGGTGAGGTGGTTACTTCAGGGAGGAAGCTACCCTGTAGCATTGAGAGTAAAGGTGCGCCACAGCTGCTTGTGGGTACTGATGTACACTTGGACAGAGTAACTGCAAAGGTAGAGATGGGTAGTAGTACCCAGGCTGACAGTGAGGCACCGCTGTCAGAGGATACTAGACTTGCTATGGAAGGGGAACTAGAGGGTTACAAAGAGAGGGTTGAAAGAGGCTCAGCTCTCAGACCCTACATTACAAGGCCTGACAGAGGTAGCTAGTGAGGCACCTGATTCTCAAGGGAAGGGGGATTTTGTATACTGGGACAAAGGGTTACTGTATAGAGAGTGGACTCTTGAGGGAGGGCTAGAAGGTGAGAGAATACAGCAGTTGGTAGTGCCTAGAGCCTACCATCTGGCACTTCTAGCCATAGCTCATGATATTCCCATTGCAGGTCATATGGGCATAAAACATACGAAGAGACGTACTATGAAGAACTTTTATTGGCCTGGAATTTTCAGAGGTGTAACAGGGTATTACAGGACTTGTGAGCAGTGCCAAAAGGTAGGCAAGGCAGGAGACAAGGTGAAAGTTCATTTGATGCATTTGCCTGTGATTAAGGAGCCATTTCAGAGGGTAGCTATGGATATTGTGGGGCCTCTAAGTACCTCAAGTTCCACAGGGAAAAAGTATATCCTAGTGGTAGTAGATTATGCTACAAGGTACCCTGAGGCAGTAGCTTTGTCCTCCACGGAGGCGAAAAAGGTGGCAAATGCTTTGTTAGAGATTTTCATTAGGGTAGGTTTCCCAAAAGAAATACTGATTGACAGAGGAGCCAATTTCATGTCAGACCTGCTAGCTTGTCTGTGGAAGTACTGTGGGGTGAAGCACCTGAAGACCACCCCCTACCATCCCCAGCCTAATGGTCTTGGTGAGAGGTTAAACTCTACAATCAAGTCTATGCTACGGACATTTGAAGACCAGTTTAAGAGGGGTGGGACAAATATTTGCCCAATCTGTTGTTTCCTTACAGAGAGGTGCCCTAGGAATCCACAGGTCTTTCACCCTTTGAGTTGTTTTATGGTCATAGGGTGAGGGGGCCTCTAGACATAATTCGTGATGAGTGGGAGGGTGAGTGTGAATCCCACAAGGAGTCTGTTGTGGCATATGTCCTAAGCCTCAGGACAGGACTCAGGGAACACAGGCTTGGCCCAGGAGAACCTGGCAGAAGCCCAACAGCAGAAAAAGGTCTGGTATGACAGGAATGCTCGAGCTAGTGAGTATGCTGTAGGGCAGCAGGTAATGGTTTTCATTCCTGTCAGACACAACAAGCTGCAAGCTGCCTGGGAAGGACCGTACAAGGTGATAAGGAAGATCAGTGATTTTAACTACATGGTAGAACTGTTAGGCAGGAGCACACATTGTACCATGTTAATTTGATGAAACCTTAGGGAGGACCTTGTGCTGAGTATTTGCAGTGGAGTTCAGGAGGAGTCTGAGGGAGATCTGGTGCTGATCTCCTCAGTGAAGCTCAGACTGACACCTCAGTGGAAGGAGTAGCAATGTCCCAGCAGCTATCTCCTATCCAGGTTTGGGAAATCCGTGCAGTGTTACAGGAGTTTGGGGACATGTTCACTGAGAAACCAGCATGCACCCACCTGGTGCAGCACCAGGTAGATACAGGACCCCAAATGACTATAAGGCAGGCCCCTTATAGGGTACCTGAAAGAGTCAAACAGACTTTGAGGGTGGAGATACAGGAATGTTGGAACTAGGGGTAATTCAAGAGTCCAACAGTCCCTGGGCCTACCCAGTGGTGCTGGTGCCAAATAAGGATGGCAACACCAGGTTCTGTGTGGACTACAGGAAATTAAATAGTCACATGAGTCAGATGCTTACCCCATGCCTAGGAAAGATGAGGTCTTAGAGCAGCTGGGTGGGGCTAAGTATCTTACCACAAATGTAAAGAAAACTATGCATTATAATTAAACTATATGTTGTACTGAGCTTCAAAAAATTTAAACACAGTGCACCCTGCTGGAAGAAAGCTGATAAATGAAGCATTCTGTGACTGTTTGATCTCAAGCTTGGATACAGGATGTCTGGACTAAGAAATTCTTTCTATTGTCTTAGGATTAATAAGCGGTACCTATCGTTAATTACTAGATTTTATATGTAAAGTGTCATTTCTTGCTGTGGTTTCCTGGGAGGTGCAATATTACAAACATATGTTAAATTTTGTGTTCTGTAAGCCTGAGAAACCTCAGCAGAGGTGTCAAAATGATGTAATGTGAAATGAATCAGCAGTATTGTGTATATAAATTTAAAACTATATCACAGAGAAAGATTTGAGCATTTTGGATTTTGTCTGAAGCTGACAACATTCAACTCACCAGCACTGTGCTTTGCTCTGTATGTAAGTAAGATATTTCTCTTAGAGTTAGATAGGAATTTAGCCAGATTAGTCTAGCTGATTTCTATATTTATGTCAGACTATCCTACAGTATTGTTTTAATGTTTCCTGTGATTTCTGAACTCTGTTATATCATTGTGTTGAAGTAAGAAGTATTGTCTTGTGTTTTTACTATTTATTATTAAATATTTTTAAACATTTCAACTGTGGCTGTTTTGTATAGAGATGATTAGAGTACATTGCATGTATTTGGTGATACTGTCCAAGCCACTCCAATAACTGTTTGGCACACTTACTATTTGGATAACAGTAATATTACACAATGAAACTGGTTACCCTTTGGGAAGGGCCTTATTAGTAGCTGATAAATAGTGGTTGGTGGCAGTGATTTCTACCTTATAGTCTGGAGAGAAGGGGGCATAGCTGAAGAACCTGTGCCAACTTTCCCCAGGAGTGTCTGTGTGTTTGTATATAACTCATATCTCAAAGTGTGTGTGTGTCAGCTTCTTGGAGAGGGACATGAAGCACTGGTTGGACAGAGAGGGTACTGGAGGCTTTGGCTTGACCACTAGGATGAGATCTGTACCCTATAGCTGTGCCAGTAGGGAGTCTTATTGGGGATCTGGAGAGAGAACGGGAGAAACCAGCCCCAGACTGAATGTGATCTCTGTGTGCTCTTAAGGGAAATTGTACTTTACTGTATGCGTACTTGTTATCCTTCCCAATGTGCACACCCCTCACTGGTGCTAGTGGTGAGGATTGAGGCTCCTTGATTACTGGGCCAGTGCACGGGCATCACAATGTTTACATTATAGCAGTTTTGCTATTTTAATTTTTGCAGCTTCTTTTGATTTTTATTCCAGGGCTTAGCCTGTTGGTGTATGTTTTATAGTAGTTTTTTTCTAAATAATTATTTTGCTCATTTTGTTTATGTTATGGTTATAAGCATCTGAATGTTAAAAGTACGAGTACAGTAAAGGAAAAACAAGATGACAATGGGAAGCATTATTTAACATTGTTCGTTTCTCTTAATCACTTAGTAACTCATAGATGATGCTATCTGAAAGAATATTTTCACCTATTCTGAAAAATACAAAAGGAAAATTACTAGTCATTTAAACAACTATACCTACAGAAGTACAGAAGAATAGTGCAGTTATAAATTAAAGCAATGATGTATAAGCAAAGTAAGGACAATAACTAAAAACAACAATGAAATAAAGCAATAATACATTTATAATTCCTTTTATGTCTGACAGGATAGTCTACGGTTCTATAATTGTCCCTTAGCGGAATATTTTGGCTGGCATTCATTTCCAGCCATAAGCTTGTTATCTGATACTGTGGTGTTATACACATTTAGAAATTTTACTTCTTTGCTTGACTGTCATCTACGGTGTTCATTGTCCATACTACATTTAAGACACTGCTGGGGGATAATTTGCATCATAAGCATGAGTCACAGTACCCCCAGTGGCATACAACAGACATCTTATTCTACTGAATAATGCACAGGGGCACTTAATACCCCAATGTCTACTTCTGGGCTGGCAGGAAGGTCTGTGGAGAGTACAGCCTTACATTGCACAGCGTTGTACGTTATGCACCTTGTCAAATAGCTATGCATACTTTCTTGCAAAGGCATACTGTACTGTGAATATCTGCCTTATGCAACTGTTCTGTGACCCACCATCATACCTGACTATGATGTATGGTAAATTATTGCTATTATGTTTGAAGATGGACCAGTGGATCATTGCCATATTATAGTAATAACGAGATCTAGTGTCTTGCAAGGCCCAGTGGTGGTAGCTCATCATCATCACTGGGGTGTGACAAAGCAGTACATGATAGGTTGGCCAGTACCAAAGAGACCTCCATTGTCAGTAGGGATTTTTCCTGTTGTGCACAGGAATTGGTGCTTTATTTATTTATTTTACTTTGTTAGTATGCTGACCAGCATACTGGCAGGGGAGGGGAATCTCTGTCCTTGGGAGAGTATCACCAATACTAAGCACACAGTTGTTGTAACATAAGTTGACCCACTGGGAATAGCCACTGCGCCAATGGTACTGGAATGTTTGAATTCTGTACGATCAAGAGAAGAGTGATTTGTACACACACTCCATGTATGTAGCACTATGTTTACATGATTGGGCAAGACTATGCATGTGGTCTTATGCCTCCATGCACTGCTTGCAGTAATACAGACTTGCACAGAGAGATGCTGCATACCAGCATGATGTACACTACAGCAACGTTAACATTTATCTTATTACATGTTTGGTACTATCCAAATCCAAGTGTGTGACCCTCCAGTGGCAATGAAACGAAAAGCAGAGATTCAAAGGAACTTCAAATAAGATGCATTCATAAAAAATAATAAAGTTTATTCCAATGAGTGAGCGCTTTCGCCAAAGGCTTCTTCAGACTCTTAAAACAATGAATAAAACTGTTTGAATCATTTTTAAACCATCCTTAAGCTTCCTATTGGACATTACAAATTGATATGTCACATGTTATCTTGTCTTAAAGGAACAGATACTCAAAAAGTTAACATAGTTAAATGCAACAATATTTAGAAGGAATACTTCCATCCAAATATACAATTAATGATCAGAATGTCCATGCAAATAAGTAAAAATATGCATATACCCTGATACATTCTAAAAATAAAAGGAGCATTGTGCTTGGTCCTATATCATTCTACAATCATTAAAAACTGTTGCTACATTCATTAAAAACCCTGAACATTCTCTCTCCTCATGGTGTTAAAAACATCAAAATCCTTAGATAAACAGCAAGTTTTATCGCGTTTCAATATCTAGCATCTCTACTAAGATAGTGGTGTGTCGAATGCAACTTTGCATATATCAGGTTAAAAATTAATATAGCGAGAACTCTGTACTAAAATGTAAGCGTACCTTTACCACAAAACAACATAGCGAATATAATGTATTTCGATGTGCCTCATCAAGTCAGACCTCATCATATCGGTGAAGGCTGTTGTCCAAGATTAAAAATTCCACAAATAGGAACCTCTTAGATTCCACGTAAAACAAACTGTTTACAAGTTGTAAAGTGCCGTGTGCTGTAGGAACTCTGAATGCAATTGAGTACACCTAACTTCATGCGCTATGGTAACTCAGCGTGCGGTGAGCACGTTCTAAGCATCTAAGTACTGAACAACAGAAACAATGTTTAAATTTCTAAGAAAAAGGTGAGCCTATGTTAGGTGCTGTCCTGTGCCTAAAATAGACAGTATTTGTAGCGCGATTATGCCCTAGAAGCATATATTGATCACAAAGTGTCACTATTTAAAACAATGAAACGTGTACATATTAATGAGTACACTTATTAAAGTGTTCGCTGAACATGGCAGAGATGGCATTAACTAATACAAAATAAAAAGATAAAAACAGATAAATAGTGGAATGCTAGGCGTAACACATAAAAATTGACACAATAAAGCTTGAAATTAGCACAAAGCACACATATAATAATACCTAAGTATAAAGCTCCATAGATGATAGGGTCCCTAACTAGTAAAAAAGCAAAAAAA
Source organism: Protopterus annectens (assembly GCF_019279795.1). Lineage (NCBI taxonomy): Eukaryota > Metazoa > Chordata > Ceratodontiformes > Protopteridae > Protopterus > Protopterus annectens. The sequence continues at coordinate 1,105,832,855 of NC_056739.1, forward strand.
GCAACTACTTCCATGTACAGCACCAACTATGTACATGGAAGTAGTTGCTTTTTTTGCTTTTTTACTAGTTAGGGACCCTATCATCTATGGAGCTTTATACTTAGGTATTATTATATGTGTGCTTTGTGCTAATTTCAAGCTTTATTGTGTCAATTTTTATGTGTTACGCCTAGCATTCCACTATTTATCTGTTTTTATCTTTTTATTTTGTATTAGTTAATGCCATCTCTGCCATGTTCAGCGAACACTTTAATAAGTGTACTCATTAATATGTACACGTTTCATTGTTTTAAATAGTGACACTTTGTGATCAATATATGCTTCTAGGCATAATCGCTTACAAATACTGTCTATTTTAGGCACAGGACAGCACTAACATAGGCTCACCTTTTTCTTAGAAATTTAAACATTGTTTCTGTTGTTCAGTACTTAGATGCTTAGAACGCTCACCGACGCTGAGTTACCATAGCGCATGAAGTTAGGTGTACTCAATTGCATTCAGAGTTCCTACAGCACACGCACTTTACAACTTGTAAACAGTTTGTTTTACGTGGAATCTAAGAGGTTCCTATTTGTGGAATTTTTAATCTTGGACAACAGCCTTTCACCGATATGTTGAGGTCTGACTCCTTGATGAGGCACATCGCGAAATACATAATATGGGGTATGTTGTTTTGTGGTAAAGGCACGCTTACATTTTTAGTACAGAGTTCTCGCTATATTAATTTTTAACCTGATATATGCAAAGTTGCATTCGACACACCACTATCTTAGTAGAGATGCTAGATATTGAAACGCGATAAAACTTGCTGTTTATCTAAGGATTTTAATGTTTTTAACACCATGAGGAGAGAGAATGTTCAGGGTTTTTAATGAATGTAGCAACAGTTTTTAATGATTGTAGAATGATATAGGACCAAGCACAATGCTCCTTTTATTTTTAGAATGTATCAGGGTATATGCATATTTTTACTTATTTGCATGGACATTCTGATCATTAATTGTATATTTGGATGGAAGTATTCCTTCTAAATATTGTTGCATTTAACTATGTTAACTTTTTGAGTATCTGTTCCTTTAAGACAAGATAACATGTGACATATCAATTTGTAATGTCCAATAGGAAGCTTAAGGATGGTTTAAAAATGATTCAAACAGTTTTATTCATTGTTTTAAGAGTCTGAAGAAGCCTTTGGCGAAAGCGCTCACTCATTGGAATAAACTTTATTATTTTTTATGAATGCATCTTATTTGAAGTTCCTTTGAATCTCTGCTTTTCGTTTCATTGCCACTGGAGGGTCACACACTTGGATTTGGATTGCTCTCTTTTATGTTTACGTGAGTCTCCTGCCTCAACTGATAGCAGCACTGCATTTGGCTTTTTGAGTTTTATGTTTGGTACTATCCCTAAAAAAGTATTCAGTTCAGTCCATGAAACTATTCAATAAATTAAGTAAAGAAGATCGGCAATGCCCTTTGTAGTGATATTATACTTGCTATGGTCATGAGAGCGTTTCATCAAATTATGTACACTATTATCATGCTCAGGCAAGGCAGCACATTATGTTTATCCCCTTCTCATTGCAAAACCGCTTAGTTGCATTCTCCTTGATGCTACAGAAGGATTTTTCTTTCCCTCTCAGTCACTTCTGTCTATAAAGTCTTCTATAATGAAATCTGTAGCCACTGGGTGGACTCCTGTGTCAAAAAGATAGATAACGCATTCACTTAGGTTGTCTGAATTCTCCTCCCAGCTTTATGGTATGCATGTTGTACAGGAGACAAAACATACTTATTTGTGCTCATATACAGTTTAAACATTTTTCCTCTCACCCTGGAGATAATTACTGACCATAAGGCCTTCAAAGGCAGACTAACCTCCTTTCATTCTCTTAAAGTGTCAGAGTTTCATTGCTTGGTCTCTAATGGCAGATGTTCTGAGAGAGAGAGAGAGAGAGAGAGGAAGACCCTTACAGTGGCACCCCCAACTATGTATGGAACAAATGTATTGAATTACAGTTTTACAGAAATAAATAAACCAAAAAACAAACAAACGTGTATGCTATGTAATTATATGTGTGAGTGTGTGCATCGCTGCATATTTCTGATATGTGTGTGTGTGTGTGTGTGTGTGTGTGTGTGTGTGTGTGTGTGTGTGTGTGTGTGTGAGACAGAGACAGACGCTGTTTGAAATATTTTATGCATATATCAATCTGTCTATCTATATATCTGTGTGTGTGTATATATATATATATATATATATATATATATATATATATATATATATATATATATAAATACAATTTTGTATGATCGCTGACTATGACTTAGTGTATGTATTACCTATCTGTCATCATCAGAAATAACACCCTTATGGTCTATATATTTGCCAGCTCACCAAAAGGAAACAAATGAAATGGTTACTTGCTGTGAAAGCAATCAGGCTGATGCATTGACAGCAGCAGAATTGTGAAATTCAAATAACTAGGTCAATACATCACATCTGTAAAAACAAATGAATATATAATGGCAGACTCCCAAAGCAATGTAATGCAGTATCAAAACTGGAATAGATAAAATAAGAAAAAAATATTCTTTTTAGATCAGGTGAGGCAAGCCCTAAAGAAATACTTATTTTCTGGGGTTACTTAGGAGTAATTGGCCGTTAAATAGTCTGCACAGAAAAGATGGAGTTGAAGGAATCAGACACAATTTCTACACCATGTTGCTCAGTATGAATTAATTCATTGCAGTTTTAAATCACAGTGCCTACACGAGGAAAGGAAAGTAACTGTTTATAATCCATGAAATGAAAAACAATTCTTTCATACTTCAGAGTTATGAGATGCAGTCCTGCTTTTTCAGACTTTCTAATTGTGTAGAGGCTATGAGGGAAGAGATACACTCCAGTGAAGATAATAAATATAACACTGCTTTTTTATGTTCGTTAATGGCAGAATAGGATGACTTTTATGTCCCCTGACCTTGGAATGTGTTGTCTGGTGTGCTTGTTAATACAAAGTATAAAATTGCTTGCTTAATTAATATTAATGGATCGGTAGAGGAAGCTACTGCCTTGAGGCGCCAAAGGGTTCTGCCTTACAAGTGTTACATCTACTCTTCTGTGTTATCAGGTACTAGGTTAGCCAAAAGAAAACAGACCATTAATGCAGCGCATTAAAAAAGAATGCCTTGCAGTGTTTGAAAACAAAGCTGTCAGCATGTGAAATAGAACAAGCCCACCAAAGCGCCTTATCATTTATAAGTAACTCTCAACCCCAGTCAATAAAATGCATTGAAACTAAAGGTAAAACAACAACACTACCCTGAGGGCAAGACCTTGCCTGACAGACTCCCCGTGCTTTCTTGTTTATTTGATTAACAGGCTTAATTGTAAAACAGCTATGCTGAAGAGCAAGCAGTCTTAAGATGTGACAAGATATTACATTTTGCTGTTTGTTTCACACATCCTGTTAAATGTAATTTGTGAAGATGTACAAATATTTGCAGTGCTCTTCTAATATAAGAAAACAAAAGAATCACTGTAAATGAAAAAAGTATGTTTAGACTAACTGATTTAACAGCATACTGCAAACTCTGGAAAAACAATTCAGTCAGAAAAGCTGTTTAAGTATATTAGCTGTACACTATAACCAGTGTTGCATAACAGGTGCTGTGAACTCATGCCTCAGGAGACACTTGTGATATACTTCTGAAGATAAAGCGCATTCTGCTATATGTTATATAAAGGAAAATAATAAGCAAAATTGACTATATCGTGTCACAGTCACTACTTTTATTGTCAGATTTTTTTTAAATAATATACTTCAAACAGCTTATTTCAAAGTAGACCAGCACTGCAGTTAAAATAATGCTCAAAAAAAAGACTTCATATGATAGTAGGAGTTAATAATGATATATTAGTTTTAAGGGAGAATACTGAAACCTTAGAGCTGGGTGTGATACTTTGCTTTTCTATTAATTGCTATTGATATGGAAATGTTTGTTTGGATTGCACTTCATTTACTTTACCTCCTCTGGCTAGCCCACTGCAAGAGAAACATTTGCTGACCCAGTGGGATCCCCTAATGGGCAAATAAAAACATGTTGTATGACTCCTATTTGCATTTTTCATGTGTTTATTCCCTTAATTGCATAATACAGTATATTGTATGAAGTCCCCAAGCTGACAACTTCTATTATAAAAATTCTCACAGTCTGCTGTTGTTGACATTAAAACAGAGCTTCAGTAGTCAGAAAAGTAAGTGTGGCCTCTAAGTTCATGCTGGAGACTACCTTATCTTGTGTTTATTTATTTTTCGGTAATTCCCTCATCTTCTTGACTGCATTCATCTCTGTCAGACTAAGCAGTACTTGTGTACTTTGAAAGGGCCATAGATATGTTGCTTAAAGCACCATATGAAGTTCAGAGAGCAGATGGTCTGATGAACTGCAAGGAGTTCTGGGATTTACAGTTAAATAAACCCTACCCTGGCAATCCTCAGCAGACTTAAACAATGGAGTAATAAAATCTGTGCATTAGACTGTGATACTGGGAAAGTGCCTAAATGTAGACTTACAATGCAAAGAAGAAAAGTAAACAGGTACTTCACAGCTGGAAACCACGAGTAACTAAATCCATGTCAACAAGGCTTCAAGGTCAATAAAAACAACTGATGTAATAATATTGGAAGAAAGCATTATTCAATCAGTTTAATAATATCGGAAGAAAGCATTGTTCAATCAGTTCAGTAAAAGTCACCGTACCACTACTCAGCGTGCACTCCTCCTACAACTGCCAAAATACTACAGACAGCAGAGGTAAGTATTTGTAAATTCGATCAGCTAGCTGACCAAACAAAATACCAAAATACCATGTGATGTACTTAAGAAGATCCACTGACTACCAGTTTCTACTCTCCTTCTGGGTACTCATCTTTAAAGTTCTTAAAATAAGGATACTGACCAAAGGAAATTACCTCTGAGGGACCAAAACTACTCCATTAGGAACAGCCAAGAAATGCTTTTTCTCTTCCAAGACCTAAATTCAAACTAGCCATGGGTTAGGAAGCCTTCTCAAGAGCAGGATCTGCACTTTGAAGCCATCTATCAAATGATGCATTAATACTGTAGAAGCATTTTAAAAATCATTACTATCCCATCTAGTCAAATAATCCAAATGCTCATGCCTTCATAATCCTTGTTAAGAAACAGAACCTCATGAAAATGAAAATCAGTGAATATAACTAAACTCAGTTAGATTATGTAAATGTGCATATATTACCTACTTTCTGCAGTATTTTAGCATGATAATGTTCTGTAGACCCTTGTAGATAGTAACAGTGTATATAACTGAACTCATTCATCTTATGTAAATATTATATATATTGCCTTCCTTTTCCAGTGTTTTAGCACGATCACTTTCTGAATTATAACTAATTTAATATGCAATTTGTAGTTATTGTATAATAATTTCTGCTGTGAATCTTGCAACATTGTCCCAAAGTCGTGGGTGAAAAATGTCATTTGACCTGTCTATCTACCTAGTCAACAAACTGAAATAAATAAGTAAATAAATGAATAAATACTATCAACATTTGCTATGCGTGAATGGGCTTACCTTCGTTGAAGGTTGTGCATCAGGGCTGGCAACTCGGCACGTAAGAATCAACTGCCAATCATTAGCGGACTGGAGTTCGATGAACAGTACTGTAACCATATCAAAAAAGTAAGCCACCAGATCTGTGGAAGGAGATTGCATGCGACATCTGTGAGGGACAGTATAATGTTCCATGGTGCAGAGGGATGCAGGTCATCATATTCTGTTTATTTCTAGATGCACAGTAATGAGTTGTATTGAATTTCAAAATGTTGTACTAAAAACAGGACTGACTACCTGTATACTGGATGAACTGATGGGAAGGATAGAACTGTGTGGCTCATGCCAGCTTACTGGTTTTGTGTGGGGGCTCAGTTTGCTGCTTGACTGGCTGTTTTTTTACATGAGGCAGGAAATGAAGTTTGCAATAATTAGGTTTTAGCATCCATACTAACCAAGACAGTGGCACTGTGGGGGTCCACAGATATCAGACTGCTATAGACATCACCACTTCTGGATAATGGCACTCAGGTCTCACCATTAACAAAGGGTCAGCCAAGACTGAGACACCAATTAGGAAAATTTTGAGTGGAGGCTGGGGAGCCCCCAAGCTTAATGTGGGGTCCTGTTATTCAAATGTGAAAAATAAATGGGGAAAAGAGGAGCAGAGTGGGGCTGATAGTTTGCAGGTACATGGACAAAAGACAAACTAAAAATATTGTACAACAATCTACTGAGGACATTATTTGATGTTTAAATACACATGGATGACATGACAGTAGTTTTAGTATTGATAAAAGAGAGGATACATAGTGTAAAAGACTGCATGTTTAGTTTATTCAGGCTGACAGTAGCATAGCTAGGGTGGGATGAGACTGGCAACTGCCCCAGGTAGAAAGCATTGGGGGCCCAATTAGCCAATCCCAATTTTTCTTTAATTGCATTTGCAGTCAATTCTGAGCATTGTAGCACTCTGAATGAGGTCTAAACTGTAGTAGCAAGTAGTTTGCTACAGTTTAAAGATAAAAAAATATATTTTAACCAAAACCTTAGTGCTGTAGCCCCTGTGTAGGCAGGGTATAAACTGTAGCAACTGTATGTTACATTTGTAGCAAGCAGCTTGCTATAGTTTAAAAGAAGATTTTTTTTTTTAAAACTAAAACATGAATGCCATACTGCTCCGTGCAGGCAGGGTATAAACTATAGCAACTGTTTGCTACATTTGTAGCAAGCAGTTTGCTACTGTTTAAAAATAAGAAATGTTTTTTCTTTTATCTTTTTTTTAACTAAAACTTGAGCATTCTAGCACTCAGTGCAGGCAGGGTATAAACTGTAGCAACTGTTTGCTACTGTTTAAAAGAAGAAACAATTCTTTTTTTAAATAAAATATATTGAAGGAGGGTTGGGGCAGGGCACAAAATTGGACCTGAATTGCTGGGGCCGGAGGGATGGGAGGGGGTGTCACTCTACACAGTGCCAGTACTTCAGTGAAATGAGATTCAGTGAAATGAGTTTTCAGTAATTTGAACTTTCAGCGTTTTGGGTTAGGTGAAATTCAGTGAAATGAGTTTTGAACGAAAAGAAGTAGACCTATATATATATATATATATATATATATATATATATATATATATATATATATATATATATAGCACACACGCACACACACACACACACACACACACACACACACACACACACACACAAAGATACATGTGCATGTGTGTGTGTGTGTGTGTGTGTGTGTGTGTGTGTGTGTGTGTGTATGTGCATCCGTGGATATAAATATATTAAAGCATGCAAACTATATATTCATGCTTATGTTATTGAAAGGAAATAATTATTTAAACTTCTATTCCACTTCTCATGTTAATTATTAAGGAAAATACCACATAAGTGAAAAAGGCATAGCTATATATATATATTTCAGAAATAACAAAGTAATGCTGATATAAATTACAGGCAGCAATATATTAAACATGTTAGTGAGTGGCTGCAGGATACAAATGCTGTTTCTGAATGTAAATAAATGGTTTCTGGTGCCAAATAAAAATTGAGTGTGTTGAAAGGAATTAGACAGTACTCAGGCATGCCACTAAACTTACGTCATACCATGAAGCACATTTGCTTTGTGGGACTTTTCATGCTGGTGTGGAGAACTGGTCAGTATGTCAGTAGAACAAAGCTGTGCTGAGAAACTAATAATGATGGAAGTCAAACAATAGTCTCAGCATAATACATTTCAGTTAGGTCTTGTTTGTCTGGCTTCTTGTATATCCTGGTTGTACTAGAATAGCAAGAATGCAAGTCCTTTCAAGAAACTGTACTTATTTAAACCCAGAGCTATCCAGAATAGCTGAAGTGCAGCAGATATGCGTATGGGTCATGCACAAGCTCAGTCAAGGTAAGATTCAGACATACAAGCATTGCCAAAGCATAACAGTTGGAAGATGATTAAACATCTTAAGCAAATGATGCAAGTATGAAAAATCTGCCAATGTCTTATGTAAATGAGTCTCTTTCCCCACCTTTTGTGATTCATAGTTGATTTTTGATGTGCATCTGTGTTGTGCACAGATGGTTCATAGAAAATGAATCCATGCATTTTGCATATACTTCGCAATCTGTGAGGATGCTTGGTTTTGATGCAAGGCTGTCTGTTTCTCATTTTGAATTTCTATTTCTGTCATGCTAAGACATGGTGTTGTGTCTCTCTCCATTGCAGAAAAAGAAAGTATAAGCAAAGAATTACTCACCTGAACTTTGCTGAACAGGAGTCATCAGATCACTATAGAGTGGACAGGGATATAACAAGGGCTTTGTTGAGCTTGCATGACCCATAAATTGGATTGTGGACTGTGAGGCCTTCCCTTATCTGTGGTACCAATGTATGTATAACCCTTACTTTGCTTGCCATGGGGACCTTTCATAGACAGATGGGGGTCATGCTGGGTACCTCACAGGCATCTACTTTGAGGATACTGCAGCTGTTCCTAGATATACTCCTGGCAAGTGTGGATGGATATAAGTGTCACCACAGGACTGAACCAGCATTGTGTATACCGTCTGTGAAATGGCACACATTCCTCAGGTGCTTGCTGTGTTAGACTACACCCATGTTGTTATAAGGGCCCCATCAAGACCAAAGGGGGAGAGGTACCATAACAGGAACGGCTAAAATTCTATCATATTTACTTCTTTTTGTAGTACCTCTCCATCTATAAGTGGCTCTTCAATGGCCACATTGCAAACTGGACAATTATACTACATCCTAATCCCAGCCCCACTCATCTAACCCCAGACCCCACCAAAGCAGCCCCAACACATCCTGAAACAGCACCAAGCTACCTCTCTAGCCACCTAAGACTTACAAATTACATAGCAATCTAAAAAAGTCCCTACAACAAAATCACAGAGGTTCCTGCCTAAATGGCCCACTATCTCCCTGATATCATCATAGCCACAGAAACCTGGTTAAAAACAATTACCAAAAATATAGAAATATCTCCACCGAGTTATTATATACCTGGACTAGATAGAACCAACAAAAAAGTGGGTGGAGTTGCTGTTTTCTACAGAAATGATTTAGTTTTTTAGATCTCTCCACTTACCATGATACTTGACCCACTTTCAGCAAAGCTGAACTTGCCATCTCATTCCTCATACAGAATACTTATAAATCTCTAACCATCATAGGTCCATACATACCACCTGGCAACAACATTCCCATCCTTGCAGTGATTGTCTCCTGGATATCGGCTAACATAAAACTGGAAACCATCTTGCTAGGTGGCATTAACATAGACTGGCAAAAGATAGTCTTAGAAAACCCACTGAATTCAGTTTAGCTGTACGGCTTCTCTCAGTTGATCAAGACTCCAAATAGAATTAACAAGGCTGCATCTAAAGAATCCATCTTACACTGGATTCTAACATCCAGCCCAAACAATTTTGCCACAAGTGGCACCCTCCCTCACAGCCTAAGTGAACACTAGCTAAGCTTCATCAGACACCCCAAACATCCCCTCAAGTTTCATCACTATAACAGTCAGAATCTGCAGTAACGTCAATAAAGAATCTTTTACTTCCACTCTGCTTCAGATCAGCTGGGCTCCCCTTAAAAATCTTCCTCTTGATAAAGTAGTAGACATGTTTAATACAATATTTCTAAATATTCTGGCAGAGTAAGCACCATTAAGAACCAAAATATTTAAAAACAAACCAGCTCCTGGGTTAATGGAAAAACAAAAAAAAAAACAAAACAAAACAAAGCAACTAATGCAATTTAGAGATAAAGCCTGGAAGCCGTGACTACAAACCAAGTCTCATGCATCCCTGCAACAATATAGGCAGTAAATGAACCATAGCAAACAATGCATAAAAATAGGACAAAAAGCTTATCATAGCAACTCCCAAAGTTCATCATCAAACTATCCAAAACAAAAAAAACTTCTGGAAATCAATAAATACATTGCTTAATCCTGGAAAACCAACCAAAACTATCCCAGCCTATCCTCAACCAATAACTCCCAGCACATTGCTTTACACCTTCACTCACATTTTATAAATACAGTAACCTTCCTCCTATAATACAAAACTACTACAGGTCCAACCATCCAACTCCAGTCATTGAAGTCACAGCAAAACCTCACACTTAATCCAGTGCCAACATCTACAACTAAAAAATACCTACACACCCTTAAGACAACAACCACTGCCCGGACCAACTTCCATCTGAATACCTCAAACTCGATTCAAATAGTCTTGTATATCCTGTCTCAGTTCTAACTATCCAAGAAAAATACATTCCCACCTTATGGAAAAATCCTATATAATACCCCTCCATAAAGGTGGCTCATTAAATGAGCTCACAAACTATAGACCAATCACAATTCTTTCACCCTCATCCAAAATCTTGGAAAGATGTATTCACTTTTAACTGACTTCACATATTACCTCTGTCAACCTTCTTTCTCCCTTACAGTATGGTTTCAGACCTAATCACAGTACACTGTATAACCACAGCACTTCTAATGTTCATAGATACCATACATCACAATAAAAATTCAGGTCTTCTAACGTTAGCCCTATTTCTGGATCTATGTAAGACATTTGACACAGTCAGTCATCAAATTCTCCTAATTAAGCTAGCTTCCTATTGGCTATCACTCTCCTCACTTTACTGGTTTCTTAGTTACCTCACTAATAGGTCCTGAGCAGTGAAATGGCAAGCTGATTTCAACTCTTTCCTTCCAATATCCGTCAGAGTCCCACAAGGCTACATCTTAGGACCACCACTGTTTAACTTATTTATCAACAGCTTAAACACAACAGCCAAAGAATGCACCATAGTACAATATGCTAAAGACTCAGTTCTATTATGTGCTGCTAGGGCAGTACCCATGCTCCAAACGCTCACCCAGAAATCTTTCTCCTCCCGAGAAGCTTGTCTTGACAACTCACAACTCCTGAATAATAAAAAAAACTAAATTAGTACTGTTTTCTCCCAACTCTCTGTCCTCCCAAAGACTACCTTTAATATACTGTTATCCAGCAAGACCAATATAGAACTGGTATCCTATCCAAACTACTAGGTGTGACTATAGACAGCCACCTGAAATTTGATCTTCACCTTCAGCAAACCATTTAGAAGACACACAAAAAGCTGCTCTGTCCCTGTAGAGTAAAACACTACCTTAATGACTCTGCTACACAAACAAATAGCCACTTCTTTTCTACTCTGCATCTTATTATATGCCTCTCCTTTCCTAACCAATTAAAACTCCTCTGTATCAATCAAACTAGAACAATGCTCCAATAAAGTAGCCATATTAGCAACTAACCAACCAACAACATAGATTACATCACTGCCTCTTTCTAAAACAACTAAACAGGTGTGAATTAAATAGTTCTGCATTATACTCACAATTAATTTCAACCCTCAGACTACTGCACCACCATGAAAAATTCCCATCTCTTCACTCTACCATTCAACCTTACACTACTAAGAGATCCCCACTTTCCACTGACTAATCACTGCTCTCCATAACTAAACCTAACAACAATGGAGGATACTCCCTGTATTTACACTGCATTGCTAATAGCTGGAATACCATCCCATTCCACTTAAGAACAGTCTGAAACCTGACAGACTTTAAATGCCAACTAAGGCAATACTTGATAGATAAATGGTTCCACCCCTGCACTACCCATTGTTAAACTGGTACTAACATAGCCATGTGAATTTATGCCATCATTCTCTGCAGCACAAAACTTAATGTACTATTATCACAACTACAAATCCTCTACAGTTTTGTTTCCTTTATCTTCCTTATGCTTCCTCCCCTCCTTCCTTTCTTTAGGCTGCCCTAAATCTTTATCTTATCTTCCTCTGCTAGATTTTGAACAAGTCTTTACAGTAAGAAATATTCTTACTTAAACTTCACAATCTCTACAAACTGATGATATTGCACTGCATACACCTCCATATATTAAAAAAAATATTCATATACAACCCATGTAACTATTATTTTAACTGAAGTGTTTGTAAATGATGTAACTGATAACAAAGATGTCTGAATAATGGAATTATTGCTCATTAATGAAACAGACTGTAAAAGATGAAACAATGCCAATGAGGTCCATTCCATAATGTCTGTATAATGGAACTTTTCTCCCCAGGCCTCCTCTAATAAGGGCACAGCTCAGTTGGACTTTCCCAGTGAACCGATACAAATAAATAAATAAATAAATAAATATGCCAGGTAGTGTGTGATGCATGAGGGTTTGCATCATGAATGTGTCAGTCCAGCATCCTGGCAATACCCATGATGCTCTCATTTGGCAAAAAAGTTCTCTGTACCACCTTCTCCTGCATGGCAGGATTCCTCATGGTCATCTTGTTGGTAAGCATACCTCTCAAGTGTAACTGATTACGAGAAGCAGTCCTCATTCTGAGTCTTAAAAAGTCTATGTTCCTCACAGTTCCACAATGAAAGGGTCACTTATAGTTTAGCTTTAGGAATGTTTTTAATTGATATTCATGATAGATAATGACAAATCATATTAATTCATTAACAGTAACATATAAAGTAACACATTTTATCCATTGTGTGAGCTTCCTAGCTGAAGTTGCTAGAAAGATGTTAGTAAGTGTTCTACAATTTACCCATTTGTTCCACATTTGGAAAGGTAGTGTTTCACAATATATAGATTCATGGTTGAGTGCTATGCTGGCAAGTGTTCTCATGGTGTTATCCACATTTATTTCTCTGTAGGGGTATAGGTAATTACCCCCTGTTTTGTTATGCTTCTCTTCTCTGTTTTGGTTTTGATGTGATGCAGGTTACCCATTTGAACCTTGGCTAATAACTTCAGTCTGTGATCCATGGGGAGCTGCCGAGGAGCGATCTAACACAGCCCTCGCCCAAACAGCTGTATTTATTGACAGAATGTTTGGCCTGCTGACAGCTTATTTCCATTTCCAGGACAAATCAGTGAGGGCTCTACAGTATGACCATGCTATAGTATATATAATGTTTACAGCTGAATCATTTTGCATAACATGATTGTGCATCAATATGGTGTGCACTTTCCACAGCCAGTCACTGATAGTGGCAGTGCAGCTCCCAATATTGTTTGTCCCACCAGTGACAATAGTGATGGTGGTCAGCTAGTGGCAGCAGCACACTGTACACATCTGCACAGGAGAAGAGGTAGTGTGTAGTGTACTGCTATTTGCCATGGCATTTGCTACATGACAGTGTAAAGTTACAATGATAATACTAGACAGATGTACTGTTACCTAAGGACTATGTTGTGCTATGCAAAGCCAGCTTACATTGTACATCATACATTTCTCCAATATAATGCACAAATGTCTTGATTATATGCCATTAGCCATCATAATTTGTGCAGTATTCAGTGGTGAGTGACACAGTTGCTAGTTATATTGGCAGACATAACATAAACTGTAAAGGAGCAGATGCTATGTAAAACATTTAGGGCTGTAGTACGAGTAGCTGTGTTAGTGAAGTTGTATTTACTTGTTAACATGAAATGTAGTTTGTTTTCTGTTGTGAAATGTGTCAGTGCTGCAGTTGTTCTCTTTCTCTCTTCTGTCTTCTTTTCTGGTGTTTTTTTTTTTCATTTCTTTCAAGAACAAGAATTAAATGTGGCTTTACTCCTGTAGACCAAATATAATGTGATGTCAAGTACCCCATGTTAGCAAAGTGTCTTCTTGGTGAGTAACTTCTGCATTTCTGATGGCCAAAAGGTAATTTACATTTGGATTGTGTCAAACACAATGTCCCCAAAGATAATACAGGGTGATGGCCCCAGATGCGAGTAAGTGTGTGATGCTGAGTTGCTCCAATGATAGGATCTATTGAATGCAGGCAAACCACTTGATCTTGACGTAACAGTGTTGTGGGACCTAGACCTTGGCTGAGAGGTTCTATCCTGTGATGTGGAAATCTGTTCAGGCCTATCTGCCATCTTCTTGGGGGAATCCACATGAATACCCACAGCACTTTCTTGGGATACATGTGGTATACTCACCCACTATGTAAGCAGACATTCCCTCATCCATATCCAGTCTTATTCCCAACATGTGTACGTGGTAAGTTCTTACTAGTAAATGGATGGAGGCTGTCTCTTCTTCAAGGGATTCAGGTTGTGTACAAAGAATGGGTGAAGAGCTACATGTTGTATCCCACCCCCTTGTTTTATTGTATTTCCTCATTATGATGAATCTGTAAGCCTGTGCTACTGCCTGAGGAGTTATCCACCTGCTTTGCCTGGAGATCTGCTAATGTACTTTGTAGACATGTGTCACTGTCCTGAGGCTGGGTCATGAGAATGAGAGTAACAGTGTCATCGTCAACAGCCATTCCACTGTCTCCATCAGCCTGCTGTGATCATTTCTGCTGGTGATCCTGTTAGAAAATATGCAAAGACACAAGTAATGTAACCTGTGACAGATATATAATTCTATATTAAAGGAATGATCTTCACTCTTTTTTTTTCCAATATACTTTTTATTGCTTTTCCAGCCAAAATAAAAAAGGAAAGAAAATGAAAAAGAGAAAAACTAATAAATTCACTGTTCAATCTGAAGAGTGGGTTGTGGCATTATTTTTGTGGCCTCGTTTATAAGTTTTGATTTCTATAAGTATGGTAACCTTACTTATTGAAGGTTTATTGAAAACCCTAAAACTATTTACAAAAAATAAACTATTTACAGTGTTGGATGCCATCTGGATAATGCTAATCTTCAGCATATCATTTTGAGCAATTAACTATATTGTGTTTAAATATAAGGAACTTCAAATAAAAGCCACCTGAATTTTACTTATGTGTTTGGGTTTTATTTACTTGCAAGGATTGTGTCGAGAAGATAGTTCCAATATGTTTGAAAGTATAATAATGAAAACCACAAGTGATAATGGAGCACTATATCACACAAAACAAACTTTAATCCACTGGTTTAGCGCTTTCAGCCCAAGAATTAGGCCTTCATCAGAACAAAGTGTTAAAAAACTGTCTCATTTTTATACCATCATCAATACACATCACACCAATCAAATCTCATTGTACTTAAACTTAATGTAAAAACTGTTTAAAATGTGTTTCAATAAAAATGCATTTTAAATAAAGCATACATTTCTAACAAACATATAAACTATTTATATTTGTTATAATAAGCTTTACTTTTCAACACAGCTTTATAGTTGACACCATTGTTAAGCCCTGGTGCCCTGCATGCATCTAATAAAACCTGCCATTTAAACTCTCTAAAATCTAGTTCCCCATCTCTGTCTCCATTAAAGCCCAATGGAACATGATCTATAGCTGTAAAAAGAAACTTAACACTGTTATTGCTACTCACACAGTTTAAAGTGTGCTTGCAAAGAGCATTATCTAAATTTTTCTTTTTGATGGTATAATAGTGTTCATACATTCTGTTTTTAAGTTGCCTATTGGTTTTCCCAATATAGAATGAAGAACAGGTGGAGCATTTTGCCATGTATACCACAAATGTAGATTTACAATTAAAAATGCCTGGAACGTGCCACATCTTGCTCTGAGTTGCCACATTAAAATCTGCTCCCTCTGAAATGTATTTACAAAAATTGCAACTTTTACATTTAAAAGTACCTATGTTGCCTTGAGGCTTTTTCTTTGTCCACTTTCTAACATTTCTTTGAAATTCCTTCATCTTGTGTTAACAAACATGGGGGCTTCTCCTACTACCATCTGAAGATCACTATTTGAAACTAATATTCTCCAGTTGTTGGACACTACGTTTTTAATTTCTTTACTGTCTAAGGTAAATGTTAACAACATGGACGTTACCCAATCCTTCTTGTTTTGTCTGTTTCCACTAAGCCCCTCCCTTTCACTTGTACTAATAATGTCTTGGACTATTTTAGAAGGGTTCCCTCTGTTTTTAAATCTAGAATGCAATTCCTGCACTAACAAATCTAACTGTGCTTCATGGCTTGTAAGTCTCTTAAGCCTTACTAACTGCCCCTTTATAATGTTATATTTCACATAAGTGGGATGCATACTAGAGTAACTCAAAAGACCATTGCTTGCCACATTCTTATAACTGATGCAGGACCCCAAAACATCTTTACCTTCCTCTTTAATAACTTCTAAATCTAAGAAACATATTTTACAATTATCCCAGCTACCAGTAAAATGTAAAAAAGAGGTGCTATTGTTCATGTCTACAATGAACTGTAAGAGCTCAGTTTGTGTGCCTCTCCAAATAAAAAACAAATAGTCAATAAAACGATAATAACTCACAATTTTCTGTCTGTTGGTAAACTTGGACATAATGTTGTTTTCCAAGTAAGCCAATGGTAAGTTGGCATAATTGGGAGCCATCCTAGCACCCATCGCCACCCCCTTCATTTGCAAAAAATGTTCGTTGTCAAACATGATGTAATTGTATGAAAGAATATTATCCATACATTCCAACATGAACCTGCACTCTTCTAATTCATATTCTCTACTGTTGATTAACAAATTCCCAACCCACTCTAACCCCACGTCATGAGGAATGCAGGTGTATAAAGATGCCACATCAACTGTCACCAGCAAATCACCAGCTTCACCCTTAATTTTATTGATTTTACTTAAAAAATCAAAAGAATCCCTAATAAAGGAATCTGTCTTCTGCACTATCTCAAGCAAAGTTCTATCTATAAACTTGGAACATGGCTCTAACTTCGATGCTGGTGAAAAAACTATAGGCCTATAAGGGGGACAGGGCTCATCCTTATGTATCTTTGGAATACCAAAGAGGTGCCGTATCCTGGGTTTGTCTACTACAAAAAACTCATACATGTTCCTTGAAATCAAACCTTCTGATAAGGCTTCAAAAAGCCAAGAGTCTATTCTTTTATACGCTTTTAGGACATTACCTTTGGAAACCTTTTTATATGCAGTTTCATCTGCTAATAATAATTGCATTCCCTTCACATAATCATTAGAATTTACTATGACCATTGAACCCCCTTTGTCTGCACGCATGACCCGGATGGAAATATCATCCTTAATGGAGTTGAAAATCATTTGCTGCTTTACTGTCATATTATAAAATGTTCTCTTGCTTCTTTTGTTTAACAAATCCCTAATTTCTATTTCACACAATTCCTCAAATGCTTTTACTACAGGGTGCAAGGGTGAGGTAAAAGTGCTAGGTGTAACAAAATCACCCTTTTGTTTACCTTCTTGATTCCCTATTAACAACTTTAAGTTCAGTTTTCTGGTATATACTTTTAAATTAACAACAGTGTCCACAATGTCTGCTCTTCTGGAGGGCACAAAATTAAAATATTTTTTTAGTAAGTTAGTCTCTGCTTCTGTGAAAACCCTCTTTGACAAGTTGTATATTTTAAAATCCATAGGCATTACCTGTATGTTTGATGCCATTCCTGATTCTTCCCTCTGCAAAACAAAGGGTAAACACTGGCTTGATTCGAAGTTTCGGCTACCTGCATCACTGTCGGATTGTTGTAACTGTTCAAATTCATCCTTGGTGGGACATTTTGCTTCCCTGGTGTCACAGTCTTCCATTCGCCATGTTGCACTGTCTTTTTCTCCTGTAGACGCTTGGAGCACCAAGGAGATAAAAAAGGCTTGGAAAATCTGCTACTTTCTTGATGGTGAAAACCTCTATTCTCTCTAACAGCTTCTTCCCCCCCTCTTGCAATGTTCTGCGGTGATGTCAGTTCACTGGAGGTGTTGCTTGCTGATTCTGCCGGTTTTGAGGTTGAATGGCATTTCCTTTCTTTGTACAGCCTGCGATCCTTGTCTACTTTCTTCTCCTTCTTTTGCCTCAAAGAATTGTCTAAGGTGTTAACATTAGACTGTATTCACCTTAGAACATCATCAATTTCTTTTGGTAAGGCAGCTAAACTAGGTTTGTCTATAAGTCCATCGATCCACTTAGCAAGCTTGCGCTCCTCCTCTTCGTGGTGTTCCTTAAGCACTTTTAGGAACACCAAACCTGTGTCCTCACTGATCTTATGCCATTTGTTAAGAAAAGTGTTGCTAAAAATACCGTTAGGAGTGTTGTGTACCTGCAGACCCTTAGGAACCCGTTTTACATCCAAACTGTATTTCAAAAAGGCAGTGTCCCACTGAAGTTTTTTATATTTTAGAAGGGAAGCTTCTAAGTCTTTAAACAACCATTCCTTGTTGAGAATGACTCTGGGCATAGAGTCTGATAGCCCTGAAATGTCCTCTGCTTCTATGGTAATAACATTGGTGCTGCCATTAAATCCTTAACCATACCTCTCCAGAAACAATTCTGTTCTTCCGGACGGAATGGCAACTCCACATCCACAGCTTTGTCAGCAGCTTGTGAATCCATAGGAAATGAATGAATGGTCATATTCAGCAAACTGTCTCCCTCTTGTGGTGCTCCACTCTAAGACATCTTGCAAGTAGCAGAAAAAGTTCAAAGAAAACTACAGACTTGTCTCACACTTTGTGTAACTTTGGTAAAATAAAGAAAACCACAAGTGATAATGGAGCACTATATCACACAAAATGAACTTTAATCCACTGGTTTAGCACTTTCAGCCCAAGAATTAGGCCTTCATCAGAACAAAGTGTTAAAAAACTGTCTCATTTTTATACCATCATCAATACACATCACACCAATCAAATCTCATTGTACTTAAACTTAATGTAAAAACTGTTTAAAATGTGTTTCAATAAAAATGCATTTTAAATAAAGCATACATTTCTAACAAACATATAAACTATACACATTTGTTGTAATAAGCTTTTCTTTTCTTTTCAACACAGCTTTATAGTTGACACCATGTTTGAAAGTATGTTGGGAGGTGATATATTTAACTGCCATGTCTTTAAAGTTTGTCCATGAGATTTTGTTGTTGATTACCCAATTTTTGGTTATATAAATTTTAAGAAGGGCACATACTGTGACTAGAATATGTTTATGGATTCCTCTGATTGAGGTAGGGATTATATGTAGAATCATTGTTTCCCAGGCAAATGTAGGTTTTTCATAACCAATTTTTTCAAGTTGCACTCTTAAAGAGCACCAGAGCTTGAAAATATTCTTACAGCTCCAGAAAATGTGGAGAATATTGACATTCTCTTCGGAACAAAAGGGGCATGTTTTTGCTTTTTCGTAGCCGAATTTTTTAAAGGACAGCTGGATTATAATATGCGTTATTGTTAATCATTATTTGTGTGCAGATTAGGTTTTGAAAGGTGTTAATTTTAAGGTATCTTTAATAGCTTCTTGTTTTTGAGCTGTTGTGATATTTTGACTAATGTTGTCCCAATAGTTTGAATAAAGTAGCGCAAACTGATGTTTTATATCACTAATTAATTTATACATCTTTGAAATCATTTTCTCCTTAGAGGCTAATGATTTAATTATGTTTTGAGTAATTACTATATTTTGTGTGTTAATTTTGTAGTTTGAGAACTTCATCTTTGTTAATGATATAATTTGTTTGAGAATAGGGTTATAGCTGTCTGGTGTCTTTATTTGTGTTCTTAAATTTTCAAGAGTTGATTCCTTATGTTGTAGGATATGCCATACCATTATCTCTTTGATTAGTGGGAATGATTTAAGGTCTATCACTTTATTTAACTTGATATTCGGGTTCATGTGTATGGGTTGTAGGAGACTTAATGGATTTTGTAGATTGATAGAGGTGAATAAAGATTGGAAAGCCATTATTTTATTTTCGATTATTGGGTGTAGTTTGTAAAAGATTTTATTGTTAGGATTAAGATAAGTGATAGCTTTAGGGTTTATATTTAATGAGTGTAGTAAGTTAGACCATATCTTAATCCATGTATGGTACCTAATCTTTTTGGTTTTATCATATTTTGATATTTGAATTAATCTGTTTGCTTTGATAATAAGATAGTACAGGTAAAAATCTGGAAGCCCCAAACCTCTTTTTGGTTTAGGTATTGTAATTTTTTGGTAACATATTCGTGTTGTTTTCGGGTGCCATAGAAATTTGGAGAAGGCCTTTTCCATTGATTTAAACCATTTTTTTGGTATTTTAAAACTAATAGAGTTAAGCTGAAAGAGAATTTTAGGGAGGATATTCATTTTAATAATGGCTGATTTAGACAGTAGAGCTAGATTAATATTTACCCATCTTGAGATGTCTTGTTTAACTGTTTCCCAAGTTTTTAAGAGATTTGATTTGTACATTTCTTTGTAGGTATGGGCAAAGTGTATTCCTAGATATTTTAGCATGTATTTTAGTGGTATGTCTACTACGGGGAAACAGGAGGTTTTATGGTTTAGTGGGTTCAGAGGAAAAATAGAGGATTTTTTGGGATTAATGTTGTATTTTGCTACTTTGGAAAACTGTTCAATTGAAGTTAGAATTTTGTTTAGGTCTGTGTTTGGAAGCTCAAAATATAAATTTAGATTGTCAGCGAAAGCTGAGTATTTTACTATTGTGTTGTAAACATTTGGGAAGTGATGGTGGGTATTTTGGGTGATGTGTAATAATAATGGTTCTAAGTATATGTTGAACAAGAACGGGGACAGGGGACAGTCTTGATGGGTGCCATTTTTTATATTAATAGGATGGAAGTAGTCCTTATTAATACATAGTGTGGTGGTGGCATTGCTGTAAATCATTGTAATAGTTTGTATAAAAGAAAGGGGAAAGTTGAAGTGTGACATTGTTAAATAGAGAAAGTCCAAATCAACGTTGTCACAAGGTTTTGAAGCGTCTATTGTGAGTGCATATCTTGGGAACCTATCCTTATCTAAGAGGACAATTAAGGTGTCCGGCATGCGGGTATTATCTCTCAATTGTCTTTTTTCATGAATCCTAATTGTTCAGGGGAAATAATTTGATGTAGACTTTTTTGAAGCCTATTTGCTAACAATGAGGTAAAAATTTTTATATCTAGATTAATAAGTGCAATAGGCTTATAGTTAAGAGGGCTTAATTTATCAGAGTTTTGTTTTGGTATTAGGAGCGTCTTTGAATTATTTAAATATTTGTCAGTGAACCCATGTTGTATGATATGATTATAAAATCTTAACAGGATTGGTGTTAATATGTAACTGAATTTTTTGTAAAATGTTGCCGTGAATACATCAGAACCTGAGAATTTGTTAATCTTTAGATTATTTATTGCTCTCTTGATTTCACTGATTGATAAGGGGCTGTCTAATATGTTATACTGTTCTTTGTCTAGATTTGGGAATTTTAGGTTATTTAAGAAACTGTCTTGTATGCTAGACATATGAAGTTGTTTTATGGGGTTGTATACATTGTTATATATTTCCCAAAAGGAATTAATTATGTCTGCTTTATTATATACGTTTCTCTCTTTATATTGAATTTCTGGAATATTTCAGAGAGTTTTCTTTATGTTTATCATATTTGCTCAGACCTTAGAGGGTATTTGGGTCCATTCAGAATATTTATGGATGAGTTTTAACTCGTTTACTGAGAGTTTATGTAGTTGTATTGAATAAAGTTCTTTTTTGATTTCATATAGTTTACTTTCAAGATCTTGTGAGTATTGAGATTGAAATTGTTGTTCAATATTGTTGTACTGCAATTCAAGCAAGACAATTTGTTTTTGCTCTTGTTTTTTGTAAATTGAAGCTTTTTGCATTAGTATTCCTCTTAATACAGTTTTAGTAGCTGCCCACTGGATATCGAATGGTATTTGGATATGTAGTGCTTCTTGTTCAAGTTGGGTTATTGTCCTACCTATCTCCTCTGCCGCATCTTTTTGGTTTAGAAGGTTACTGTTTAGATACCAGTTATAAGAACCAGCTTTTTGGCAATTTGAATACATGTGTTAATTGTTATTGATATTTTAGAGTAGTCAGAAATTATTCTTTGGCTGATTTCATATTTTTGACATTTTTTGTAGAGGTTTGATGATATTAAGAAATAGTCTAGAAACTTCTTCAGAAATTGAAACCATGTACCAATGCTCCTGACAATATCCCTTCTTACTTTGTCAGTGCAGCCGCTAAAACTCTTGCCTACCCCATTAGCATCTTAATTAACTGCTCCCTTCAAGAATGCACAGTTCCCCAAATCTGGAAACAAGCTTTTATTATACCTCTACACAACAACAATAACATTAGCAATTTATCCTGTCCCCATTTCTAAACTCCTTGAAAAATGTGTCCAACTTCAACTTCTTCCTCACCTCCTAGACAACCATCTCATTACCCCTACACAGCATGGTTTCAGACCTAATCATAGTACTATGACTGCCCTCCTCTCCTTCCTTGAAACTGTAAATAAAGCCCGTGACTCTGGGCAAATTGTATCCACTTTGCTTCTGACCTCCAAAGCCTTCGACACTATCTCACACAACCTGCTCTTAACTAAACTTTCCAAACTCCACCTATCTTCCTCCTCTCTAAACTGGTTCTCTAGTTACCTTTCTAACAGAAATCAAGCTGTAAAATGGAAAAAAGCTACCTCCTCTTTCCTTAGTACCCCCACAGGAGTGCCACAAGGCTCCATACTGGGTCCTCTTCTCTTCAATATATTTATAAATTACTTCTGCAAATCAATTCCTTCCTCTAGCATCATCCAATATGCAGATGATTCTACTATCATCTGTTCTGCCTCTTCTGTCACTACACTACAAAAACTTACCCAAGATGCTTTCTCTTCCACAGAGCAATGGATGCTAAGTAATCATCTAGCTCTCAATGCCACCAAGACCAAACTAATGTTATTTACTCCTTCAAAAGTTATCCCTCCAGACATAAGTACATTCTTAATTACTAGTCAAAACAACTCACCCCTTGAAATAGTATCAGAAACTAAACTACTTGGGGTCCAAATTGACAACCTACTTAAATTCAACTCCCACCTGCAAATAAACATTAAAAAAACACATCAAAAACTTTGCATGCTTTATAGACAGAAAGCCTACCTCACATCTGACACTAAAATCTCTCACCTCCTTTCTTATCCCTCCCTTCTCTATGGTGCCCCACTACTAACTAATCTTCAGTCCTCATTAAAAACAGCTTACTTCCTGCTATAACAAAATTGCAAAAGCCACCAGCCATAAGTCCTCTACTCACAACTGTGTCTCCCTCCATGAGCTAAAATGGCTAGAACTTCCCAATCAACTAACTTACACCCAACTAACTCTAGCCCATAATTCTAAACCCCTCACTCTGTCCCTCCCTTTCCTCTGCCTTTAAAATGCACCTACCTAGCAGAGTTCTAAGGTCAAACAATCAAAATCTACTTGAAGTGCATAAACCTACTTATCCACCAGGAAAAAGCCTGAACTCCCTACCACCACTCATTCGCACCACCTCTAACCACTTCACCTTCAAAAAGTCTCTCTTCTTACATCTAGCAACACAGTGGGAATGCTCTTGCTCCCACCCCACATAACTAACTCTACTAAATCTCCTTCAATACCATATCCTACTTTATGTACCTACTATCTTTGTTCTCTAATCTCTATTAATTTGTCTCTATTACTTGTAGATCACTTCTTAATTGTATTAACTGTTATGACTGCTATTATACATGTGATAAGTTTTGCTTTTTCCTGCCAACATAGTACTAATAACTCTCTGTACCTAGAATTGTTAATGTAAATTGTTGTATGTATATTTGTTTGTTTTGGAGCTTTTCTCCCCAGGACTCCATTGAAAACGGGTTCTTTATGGCCCAATGGACTATCCTGGTAAACCAACTGCAATAAATAAATAAATAAATAAATAAATAAGTCTAATCTTGACCAGACTTTGTGTGTGGAGGAAAAGAAAGTGTTTCTGTTCATTGATCTGTCATTGTCAGCAGTTAGGTAGGGGTCAATAAGGTTGAAACACTGTATGAGGTCATTTAGGTCTGAAGTGATCTGAAATGGCTGTTTTTTGTTTATGTTTGTGCAGTCACTAAGTGGATCAATTAGACAATTCCAATCCCCCCCTATTATGATAGAATGATTGGGGTAATTAAGGTGTAGATTATAGATTTCATAAATAAATGATTGCTGATTTGAGCAAGGTCCATACATATTCAAAAAAGGGTATTATTATTTGTCTGCTGATGTGAACTAGTGAAGAGGCACCATCTTCCATTTGTGTTGAAATTATTATTAGTTATATTTTCAAGAAATTATTCTTAAATTATAATGGCAGTACCTTTTGAGGCGGAACTATCACCTGATGAAATAATTTGTTTGATCCATTTTCTGGAACATATTTTCAACCATTGAATTTTATTAAGATGCATTTCTTGTAGGAATATGACATTTGACTTTCTTTTAAAAATCAGATGCAAGATTAAATTCAGCTTTTTTTCCTATCACCTAACCCATTTACATTCCATGTATCAACTATGAGCATGTCTACATGAACCTATTGGATGTTTGTTTATGTGTGGCTTTAGAGTAACTTCAAATTTGTACATACTTAAATATGTATGTACATGATGTAGTTGATTCCTTAGTAACATGCTTTTGTTTAGGATGGCATCCAACTTAACCTCACCTACCTTAATGCCTGCTCACATATCTCCCTTCCATTGTGTGGTATTAATCTTTGTTTTTAGTTTGTTGTTAATGTAGTTACTGAAATAGCTGGTGTAGTGTAGGTGTAGGGAGATATTAATTAAAAACTTTCCTTCGTTCCAAGTTTCGCTAAGCATTCCTGACATACACTGCCTGCTCCATTATGGAAGTTTCTAGCCTGAAGTACGGTTGCAGAATTTTTGAAGTAGTCCACAAGTATGAATATTTCATACTAATACAGTGATGTGGATAATTAAAAGATATAATTAGCTTAGAGTTTGGCATTAAACGGCTTGTCCGTGACTGGAATACCAAGCATTTTATTCCATCATTTTAGTGTAGTAACTTATACTATCCAAGTAACCTAGCTTGTTGAAGACTAGTGTCCCAAAGAAGTGCAGGTTATTTAAAACTTGGGACCGTCTACTTATTTCTTTTTGCAATAGAGAAGAAAATGTTAATGTAAGCGCCTATCAGTGATGTGTTGTCCCCTTACTATACGCATTATTAAGTGTAAATTGTGTTTGTAATTAATAAATAAATACATATATCATTTACAAATCCAAAGTATATTTATTCTTAGGAATTGCAAAGAGATAGCTTGGCTGGGTTTCTTTCTTCTTTGTAGAAGGTTTAGCACTTTGCTGTACTATTGTAAATGGAAGACATATTACAGTGTTGCATTTTAGAATGTATAGAGAAAGGAAGGTAATATCAGCTCTCTTAATATACATTTTTATACGAAACAATACAAGCAGGCCAATTTACTATTATTTGCTTAAACAACCCGATGAGATACACTATAAAAATCGATACAGTAAACAGTTTGAAGAACGGGTTCAAATATAAAATGTCCTGCTAACTTTTCTTGCATCAAAATAAGGCTTTAGTGTATTTTAAGAAAAGTAGAAAGAGATAGTTTATAAGCTGACACTTCATATTTTTATCTGGGGATTCAGTTACAACAGTCACAGTTTTTCTGTTCACCTTATGTATTACAGGAAGATTTCCTTCATAAAACACCCGCTGAGGCAGATTCAATTATACCCTATTAAATTATTGGATTGACTTGTTCAGAGCTTGGAAGTTATATTATGCAAGTTTTCTTGTGATGTTACCTTGAATGTTGTATTTTGCATCTTTGCAGATCATGTCCCTTTATTTTGAATTTGGTACCTCGGTTTAGTGGATTCCAGATGGTTTTTCGGCCATTTAGCACACTTTGCAGCTCCCAGTAATACTTTGCTAGTAGAGATTCTCAAGGAATTTGCCTTTAACCTCCGGCCTCTGTCCAGGTTTGAAAGACAGTTACTTCCTGCCCTGCGGTCTCGCAAATGGTTCCCATGGCCAGTAAACACTAAGTCTTAGGCTTATTTTAGTACATTCTTTCTCTTTATTTTCTTTACTTCTAGCAACTGGAAATAGTTACCTAAATATCTGTGCTTGCAGTAGCCGTTTTGAGGTTGAGTTGTCGTGCTGACAGCCGTCGGCTTATTTATTATTAATGTGTCCGGTAGGTCTTTCTTTTAGCATAAGCAGTAGTCTTTTTTTTTTTTTTACAGAAATCAGTTGTCAGTTTATTGCAGCCATTGCATATGAATAGACAGGATTTTGACAATTTGTGAAGATCGCTTTTATTGTCAGGGGATAAATGTATTAGTAGACGCTTTAACCTGTCTAGGGGAGTTTACTTTTGCCACGGGTATTGTACTGACAATCAAAGTAACTTTATACGGATTCTGTTAATTAACCGAGACAGATTTAAGGTCTTTAGTATCTATGGTAATGCTGCCTTACCTTGAAGGCTCATATTGTATGTAACTAGAAGCACTCGCTTACCAGTTTCAGATTTGCGTTATTTATTTTCATCTGGAGATTCACCAAACACTTTATTGAAAGTTTTCTTTGCCTCTTGCTTACTTTGTAATGAATATTTCTGTTCACTGTGGCTGAAAGAGAGTCTCACTGGGTACCTCATTCGGAAACAAATATTTTTTTTTAGTAAGTAAGAACAGAATGGTGCTAATGCTTGGTGATCTTGCTTAATGGGAAGGGGAAGGTCTTGAGTTATGCTTATTTTGTGCCCTCTCCATGTCAAGTTTCTTTTTTGTTTAGCTGCCATTAGGATCATAGAGGTGTGTGCAGCATTAAGCAATTTTACATAGATTTGTCTTGGGATTGTTTCATCTTGGGATTTCCTGATAGCTCTATGAGCATGCTCTATGGTCATTTATTTTACTATATTCTTGTCTTCAGCCGTTGACTTGACGATTTCTTTGATTATGGCATTCAGTTAAGTTTGGTCAAATGCTTCCAACACTCCTTTTATGATAATGTTGTTTCTTCGTCTCCTTGCTTCAAGGTCTATTAATTTTGATTGTAGATCTTTTATAGCTTGTTCATTAGTTTTTACTTTAGACTTTAAGGCTTTAATTTCTGTTGCGTTTTCTTCGGTTTTGGTTTCATTTACAGTTAATCTAGTCGCAATCTGTTCAATGTTTGTGCCAGTCATGCTGGGGTAGGTCATGGATCCTGAGGGTGTTCTGGGGTCTTGTCTCATCTGTGGTTTCATCTGAGGATTTTTTAATGACTTATCCACTTCCCTTTACCCACCTACCATGCTTGTTTTTACATCCGAGGGCAACTCCCTTCTGTGGACCACATCCCCCTTAGGGACCATATCATTAAGCATCATCCCACCTGGGATGGCACACCTATCTCTACCCTACCACTTCATCAGCCGCCTAAGCATCTAATCGAACCTAGATTGGCTGTGTAATAGTCAGAGCCTTATATGTTTACACCACCATAGTGGCTAAACTGTTTACATATAAAATAAAGTAACAGGATCCAAAAACAAGAAAAAAAACAAGCAAAAACACTAGTTGCAAGTTGTTTCTAGCACACCACAGTGCAAAACAGATGTGATAGAGCCAGAAATCCAATGGTGTGGTATCATAAAAAACTAGTTTTATTGCCTTAGAGACAGTTTAACATTCAAAACGTTCCACATACACTTTTGTCCCATACATAGTCTTAAGGGACTTCATCAGAATTGAATTTATTCCCTCCTGTAGGTACATTCATACAATACATCAAATATTGTAATCAATTAACACAATTGCATTTAAATACCTCCAGGGGATATAATCAAGTAACCTAATTACATTTAAATATCTCTAGGGGATAATATTAAGATACTGCCATAATTCACTGGGCATCCCAATCCCTCCCACAAGAAGCACTCATCCTAAGGGACATCAATCTAGATTGGTCCTCCTTCAACTCACCCCTCCCCTGCAAACATATTAAACTCTATGGTTTCAGGCAGCTAATACAAACTCTCACCTATATAGATAAATCTACAAACAAAGAGTCCATACTTGACTGGATCCTCACTAACCATCCTTCCTTAGCCGAACACTTCTGCACTCTACCCAACACTCTAAGTGATTATCTCCCCCACCTTCTATTAAGGCAACACGTTAAACACACAAAAAAAGAAAACATCCTTCCAACAGATACGCTACACAAAAAATTTCAAATCAGATGACTTCATGTCAGCTTTAAAATAGTGCAACTGGTCCCCACTCACTTGCCTACTACTGGACTTGGCAGTTGACCACTTTAACTCTACGTTTCTAGACATACTAAATCAACTAGCCCCTCCTAGAACCATTAGGACCAAATCCAACTATGTCCTCTGGCTCACCAAAGCCGCTTTTTGCCTACTTCTAAAAGAAAGAGACAAGGCCTGGGACACCTGGCCTTATAATAAAACCAGCTCAGACAATTATTTCTTGAACTAAGAAATAAAGCAAAAAAGGAAATAAAGAATGATAGAAAACACTATTCTGACACCCAAACTAAATACAACTCAAATCCACAGAAATTCTGGGCAGCCATTAACAAAATTCTACAATCAGGCAAAACTAGTACCCCACTTCCAAACACAAATGACACCACCATCAACATTGCAACTCAATTCAATGACTACTTCTCTAACTCAATTCTTAAATTGATTACCCCCTCCTCCCCCACTAGTCTCCCAGATCTTCATAACCTCCAAAACAAGCAGGACCACTTTTCACTCACACCAATATCAACCTGTCTCATCTATAAACACCTGTCCAAGCGAAAACCAACTACCCACGCAAAGGGCAAACTCCCAGCTGAATACATACAGATTGCTACCAAAGCAATTGCATATCCTGTGTCTATTCTAATTAACAGATCCATAATTGAGCAATCAGTACCTTCCCTTTGGAAAATCTCTCACATACTTCCATTACATAAAGGTGGTACCTCAAATGAATTATCCATCTACCAACCAATAGCCATACTCTCTCCGTTGTCTAAAATATTGGAAAAATTTATTCACTCCCAGATACTAAACTAACTCTTAGCCAACAACCTTCTTGCCAAAGCACAACATGGATTCTGCCCACACCATAGTACTACCACTGCCCTCATCACTTTTACCAGTTTTGTCAATCAGCAACAGAACGTAGGTAATCTAGTCTCAACTGTCATTTTTACACCTATCTAAAGCATTTGATATGGTCTCTCATAACAAACTTCTCACTGTCCTCTCTGAGTTCGGTCTTGATTCCTCCACCCTGCTCTGGTTTAAAGACGACCTTTCCAACTGCCAACTAAACTTTAAAATGGGTTTAAGGGTGATATTCTCATTGATCCCCAGGGATGAAGTTGCATTAAAGACTCAACTGCCAATATATTCTGTGGTGGACTCACATGTGCCACCTTTCATGTCCCTTTTCATTATCCCTAAAATATTGAATAAAAAAAAAATGAAATTGTTACAAACTGATGAATGCTTATAAAGAGCATTATTTAAATTAGCATTCATTATGTCATAATAATGCTCATAAACTCTCTTTTTTAATGCCTTTTCTGTCTTTTCAACAGAAAAGGCACCACAGTCAGTACATATTGCAATATAAACGAAATCAAAGGAGTTACAATTACCATACTGAAAAGTTAATTCCTATTCATTCCCAGTCCTTATAGTTGTACCATCCAAAATATATTTACATTGGGAACAACTTCCATATTTGACTGTACCTCTGTTGCTAATGTTACTGTGGTGTTTGTTTCCTTCATCTATTCTTTTGATGTTTTGTGAGATTTTGTGCACAAAATGGTATTTGCTCCCCAATAAAAAAAAAATCATCATTTACTCTGAAAATGTTCCAGTTTCTAGTAATGATTTTTCTAATGTTGTTGGACCCAACCATATATCTTAACACCATTGCTGTCAGATTGTCCATGATTAGCTCCCATACATGGGACACCTTCATTTTCAGATCAGATTACAGCTGGGGGCATTCACACTCCTAAAAATGTCTTGTAATAATCCACCCAATCCTTGGTGAACTCATAACTAACACTTATTATAAATGTAAGGGGATACCCCATCTCCAAAAGATTAGATTGAATAAAAGCATACTATTATTATTACTACAGAAAGGTGTGGAACAAAACAATCTTTGCATGAAAGTATTGGCAGTTAGATTGAGAGGTAAGAGATATGGAACCATCACTGCAAATGATGGCAAAGAGATGTGGGAGGAGGGTGACAGTCACAAAACAGACAAGTACCGAAAATTACATTTGTGTAATCATGGCTGTTTACAAGGCTCAGCAAAATCCTCAAGACACTTATGTTGTGACTAATTTCTTGAGACTAGACATAACAGTATACTGGTTGAAAGTTGCCAAGTTGTTCAGTGACTGATCAAGGATAAATTAATGTTAAGGCTACTCTTTCATCTGTGTCATATTTTGGATTTGAAGTTTGCTAACTGTCACAGTTTCATAATTTATGTATGTATTTATGCATGCATGCTTGCATGTTATTTATTTATTTAGTTAGCCTATGTCCAGGGTTGATATTAAGAGTATGGTCATAATCAGAGTGCTGTCCCTTTTGCATTTTCTTTTTTTTTTTTGCAACAAGCCTTGAGACTACCAAAGTGATGCAGTTTTTGGTGGGAGAACATTCCTCCATTTTGTAGAAGAAAATGATGCCTTGTATCTTCTCACATGAAGTATAGGGCTGCATCCTGAGATTCCATAATATATTGCATTCTGAAACTAGTGTGTTTTTGTTGCTGTAAATCAATTACAATTTAAGAAAAGAACTATATTGTTTACAATAGTTACAAAGATGACCAATACCAGTTATTTAATGTTACATACCGCTATGGCTGTAATAGATCGCTTTTCTCTTTTTTTTACCCATTTATCTTCATTATGATAGCACTTAAGTCTCAGTTGTTGTTGTTGTGTCTTTCGGCTTTTCCCAGTTAGGGGTTGCCACAGCGGAACTCCGGTTCGCTAATGATTGGTAGCTGATTTTTACGTGCAGAGTTACCAGCCCTGATGCACAACCTTCAACGAAAGTATGCCCATTCACGCATGTCTCCATGCAGAAGATGCTCTAGCTGAGAATCGAACTGGACAGCAGTATGTAATGGTTATTCCATAACCCATGCAGATATGTATGTTCTGCAGACAATGTTGATGTGATTTAAGAGTGTGGTCTTTCATTTTGCTAATGCCTGATGGATAACATGCACTAAAGTTCAAAGTCAGTAAAATATATCAGTGTATCAAAGCTGTCCTTGACTCCAGGTCGTGGCATGCCTTTCTGTAGAGTTTGTAAAACATAATCTTAAATAAAGACACTCCATACTGGAGAATCTTTTTTAAAGACTATGTTTTGCAGACTTAGCCTACAAGAGACACTAGAGAGAGAGAGAAAGGGGGGAGAGAGAGAAATTACATAGATGCCTTCTAGTTCAGTGGAGTATGCCAATATATATATATATATATATATATATATATATATATATATATATATGTATATCTATATGTACACAGTATATAAATAAAATCTAGACAAACACACACACACACACACACACAATTTTTTTATTTGAAAACCTCCATATCTACAAAACTGCCTCCATGAGATTTCAAGCTTATCCATCAAAGGTTACTCTCAGATTTTCAGAAAGATCATAACCTGTCCAGTCCTTAGATTCTGTACCTCAGGTTGCACTGTGACTAAGGATGGAGATGGCTATATCTTCTACAGAAGAAGTTAGTGGATCACAAGGACTAGGGCTGGAAATAGTTATCTCTTCTAATCAGGAAGTAAGTGGATCACCAGACATCTGTCACCATTTGAAGGTGTTGGTAAGGGAACAGCATGAGTGCTGCTGTCTTACCAACAAGGGCAGATCTTTTCTTTCTGAAGCCTTCTGTTCTGCATACTCGATGGTGCCTTAGCAGAATTGGAGTGTTGTAGTGTACTTATTGTGTACTTATTTTGTTCTTTCTCTTTCCAGTTTGCCTGCACCTGTCTGGGGGTTAGTTACAGGAGCAGTGTACTGATACCTGTAGTATTTGCAAGGTGTAGACATTGCAGCAATGAGTTTCCTTAAAACATATCCCCTCCAAGAAAAATAGGGGGACCTTCAGCTGCTCCACTGTCCTTGTTAGTTCTAGCTGAAAAGACTGGAAATCTGGTAAAATTATGAGAATCTGCATTCCAATAAAAAAATGAATGCTAGCAGCTTTGATGGTTTGTAATTTTTTTGAGAGACATATTTTCCATACTTTTTATCAACTTACTTCATTAACAGTATCAGGTAAAATTACTGGAAATACTTCTCTTTTGTACAGTGAATGTAGACATTCATTTTGTTTACAAAATATAGCTTTGACCTTATCTAAACATATAGGTGTTATCATACTCCTCTGAGACTTTGAGGAAGTGACTCTATACTGATAAACTTGTGAAAGGGTGCTTACCAGATTAAATGCAAATTCATGATTTTGATTAGTTTTTTTATATTTTCCATAAAATTTCAGCTCATTCCTTTGTATGTCATTTACAAAAGCTTCTTCTTTCGGCTTTTTCCCGGTTAGAGGTTGCCACAGCGGATCACCTGTCTGCTCATGATTGGCAGTGGAGTTTTACAGTGTCGAGTTGCCAGCCCGGCGCCCAACCTTCCACAGAAGGCACACACATGCACACACTCACACCTAGGGCCAATTTAGAGTGTCCAATCCACCTATAGCATGTCTTTGGGACAAAAAGGAAAAAATAGATCCCGTCAAGTTACACGTTGTTGAGAGTATTTCCCTTCTGTATGGCTGTAATATGGCACTTTAGTTGTAATGCAGAGGCCCTTCATGTTGGTGGACCAATGGCAAAATACAATTTTATTTCTTCCAAAGCTTTCTGACCAATAACAACATATAGTCTTATTTCTTCTAGAGCTCTTCTCAGATTTAGTCACTCCTTTTAATTCAGTGCTGTTGATGTGATTTAAAGCTGAGTGAAATTATGAAATTATTGCACAGTGCGTACATTTTGCCACCCTTTTGGGTCATTAGGCAGTATGAAATGAAACAGCAGTGCTTTGCAGATGATACCTATCAGTATCATTGCTGTATATGGTTATGCCTTTCACTTTAGTTATGCTGAGACATATATGTAAAAGATACATTTACAGACTGCCAGCCTTCATCTTTACAAGACTCAAATTACAGTAAAAAAGCTTTGTTTGGATTTACATCATACTTGCTGTGGTGGTAATAGTGGTTTAAGATTTATATCATTTTTTGATGACCTTAAGGTCTAAGTAATAATTATTATGTTCATTTTCTTTCACCTTCAGAATATGGCCAAAATGGGTTCTAGTCTTGAAAACTAAAGACCTGAACTACAGGTCTTTAGTATTTCTACCTCCAAACAATATAATAGCATAACATTCCTTGCCTAGGGCTGTCAACAGAATACTGACAGATGCTTCTTTACATTATTTTTCATCTGAGATTGTACGTCATCTTCTGGATTTGCTTGTTGACTTACAAAGCTTATCTTGTCAGGAATCAAAACAGTTTAAAGAACTCCTTGTTCTTGCTTTGTTGCTTTCTTTACTGTACTAAAAACATTTCCCTGATGCCACCTTTATATCTACAGAAATCATTTATGATTCTGGAAATGCTTGACTTCTGCCTGTGTAACTTTTTACAGCATAAACCATATATTGGCATATGGCATTTCCAAAGCTATTAAAGCATCTTTAAAAAGTTATTATAGCTTTTGAAATTATCTGCAACTTTTAATGTATGAAGTTTTAATAATGAGCTATATAGACTGATAGACTTGTAGAAAATAGAAGATAATTGGGCCCAGTGGCAATTTATGTCTTGTCCCTTAGACCCTACCTCCTTTTTCAAAGAGCAACAAGACAGTCATACCAGGGGCGAAACTGCGGATACCCTGCCACTTGTCTAACTCATTTTTTATGAATATTTGATTGTCTGCCTGCCAGGGATTAAAGTTTTCTGCTACAAACCACACCATCCATTCTTGTTGATACAAGTTGCATACCAACCAGACATTCTTCTTCAGACCTTCCACAGACCCTCAAGGTACTGCTGAATACAAAATCCCAATATTGTTGCAGTCATTTCCCTCCACCCTTCAAAGTTTTTAGGGTTTATGTTGATTACCCCCACTGCAACAGAGAATGGATCACAGAGCAAAGGCTTTCATGTGGGACCGAGCAGGAAGCCCAGAGATTGAGAAGTGTACAGATTTTTGATTGTAGGTCTAGGTTTTTTCTGCTTCAAACAGCCATAGTGATTTAACACAATGAAATAAAAATGGTGAGAGAGAAGTCATAAAAGTACCCGTTACCTAGTGACCTCCGAGGAAGTCACCCTAGTGACCTACTAGGTGCTTGCCTGGGTTGTCTGTTCCTAAGGCCAGACATGTCTGTGTACCACAAGGTAACCAGACATCACCGAGGACTATTGTCACACACCTTGAATGGCATATAGCTGCCACATTATTACTTTATGAATAGCTGATGCACCACATCAAGGTTGAGAGCTGCCAGCCCCACAGTGGGTCATTTATACAGACACTCTGACCGATAAATGGTAGCAATGTTTTTGTAATAAGCCTTCTTACCATATCCAGGTAGCCAGTTTCACAGAGGACAACTCACACTTGCAATCACCCACTTTCACATGGACACACACAAATCCACGCACAGGCACATGCATTTATGTATAAACCCGCACACACATCCGCATGAGTCCACAGATAAACCCACACAGCTGCATCAACAGAAATGTGCAAATCTACACAAAGAGAATAAAATCCACACAGAGATGAACACCGAGACATACATAGCCACACTTACCCATTTTGATAGAGACATACAAATCTACAGCAACATAAACCCCAAGCTCCAAATAGGTAAGAGTGAAAGTGTAACACTACACTGGCACTTAATGATGTGAAATGCACAGAAAATGTTACTAATACCCCATGATTTTAGCATAGGTCCCAAATGTTGACTCCAAAATCAAAGAATCATAGAATCATAGAAAATACAAAGTAGCAGGACCCAGTGGCCATTTATGCCTTGCCAGTACTGGCCATTAGACCTCACTTCATTTTTCAAGGAGCAGCAGGCCAGTCGTACCAGCTCTGAATTTGTGGACACTCACACAGTTGTCTAACTCCTTTTTGAAGGAATAAAGTGTGTTGCATTGCTTAATTTAGAATGGAAGTTTGTTTCAGACAAGGGAATAAGTATCATGTGATAAATCTGTCTCTCCACCTTGGTTTGTTTATTTGCTGAAGCAAGTTTAGATGCCTGGTTCTAGTGTTAATGGGATTATTTGATTTTTGGAGGTATAAGAGTTTTTTGACTACTGGCTCTATAATGGCCTGAAAAGCAAGGCACAGATGACCCATAAGGAATCTATAAGACATTAAATAAAGGGTCAGTATTTCCTGTCTTTCCTGGTAATGCTTGTCTTTTAAGTCTGTAATCTATTTAGTTAGAAGCCTCTGGAGTCTTTCCAGTTACTTGATATATCTAGTAAAATACATCCCAAAGGGGTATTGTATTTAATATAGTTCTGATCAATGTGGAATATAGGAGATGTAAGAACCTTCTTGGATCTAGATGAAATACCTTTTGTAATCAGTTGTGCCAGGTAAAACATTTCTTAACCTTTGTTGCAACATGATAGTCAAAGACAAGGGAATTATCTACCATATTCCAAGGTCTCTCACCATACCTTCATTTTGAAGCAGATTGTCAGCTATAATATAAAATGGATGAAGGGATTATTTGCCAAATCTGATGATACTGCAGTTTTTCACATGTACTTTTAACCTGTTTTTTTTTGACCGCCAGTTTTTGACATATGTATTCTCCTGATAGAGCTTCTTTGTATAAAAGGGGGACTTGAGGATTCCACTGAGTCTGAAGTCATTTGCAGAACTAATTAGTGAGCAATCCCATTTGTATTTCAGTTAACTGCGCAATAGATGCAACATACTGGAGGTCCCAATACCGAGCCCCAAAGAGCACAACTGGTCACCTTCATGTTCTATGAGGATATACCTGCTGACCTCACTACATAGGCTCTATCCTCTAGCCAATTTACTATTCAGCTAATTATGTTGTGATCAAAGTGGAGCTCATTCAATTTATTTACATCAAGTGGATAATTCACTGGACTGCAATTTTATATGGTTTACCTTTTTTCAAAGACTAAGAACTTTGTGTTTTCTTGATTTAGTGAAGGAATTCCTTCTAATGCTTTCTATTATAATCAGTGTGACAGCAGTGCAATATAAAAAAACCCATTTGTTTACTTTTTTGGATGTCTGACAGGGTGTTTTCCAGATGAATAGAAAGAAGCAGTGGTCAGTGCTGAATGTTGACATATGTTGGAGATAAATTGCAATAATGCAAGTGTCAACAATTTATTTATTTATTTGGACTAAATGTGAGGACAGCATTCATCCAATACATTTCAAATGTTATGTTTAAGGAAGAATAAGAAATAGTGGTCTTCACTTCATATCAATAAATGTAGACAGTAAACTGGAAAGTGTTCGAAAATGTATGATTCGAAAATGTGAGAGTTTACAGTACTGCATGGATGATACACAGCTCAGCAGATGTTCATAACCTGATGCTGTGAGTGAAAAATAAACTGTGTTTTGCTTGGTTCTGTGGCATAAAAGTATAAAGACTTGAGCATGCTCAAGAAGATCTGTGTTTGATTAGTGGCATGTGGAAATTGGAAGAACCCAGGAGGGGAAGGTGGGAATGAGGGATGGATTTGACTCTTCCATCCTGGAAGAAGAAGGAAGTTCTGCCCACTGTAGTGAAGAAGGGTGTGGCATGATATGCTATGGACCAAGGTGACTCCAAGCTGTAAGAGGCCAGGGAGATTGGCATGCATCCTCTTTATAGGAAGCATGTATTGTGAAAGTCACAGTTGCCATGGAGAAAGGATAGGTTGGGATAAGATAGGGTCTGCCCATGTTATATGAAGGCCTACTCCTGGCTCCTGACTCTCCCTTTCTTGGTTGAATGAACAGGCCATTAGGCCCTGGCCAAGTTCATGGAATGAATGGGCTGCCACCCTGGTTAAGGAATAAACTGGCCAGGATTTCACCCTTGGGAAAACAAATGGGCCTATAGGGAATTGAGAGAAGGGGCTTGAG
This sequence comes from Protopterus annectens, assembly GCF_019279795.1. Lineage (NCBI taxonomy): Eukaryota > Metazoa > Chordata > Ceratodontiformes > Protopteridae > Protopterus > Protopterus annectens. Next base: position 1,105,870,090 of record NC_056739.1, read on the forward strand.
GATAGACAGTGTAAGGGGGAAAATATATGATTCAAGCAAATAGCCCACACAAACTCAAACTTCCTGTTACATGCTACAGCACAGGTGCTCTGCACCCCCTTTGATGCTTACATCACTGAAGATTTATTCAAGATGCTGAGATTTCTTACTTCTTTTGAAGCTTCCAGGGATCTTAGGATAATGTATTGAGAACTATATGAACCTAATGGAAAATGCCACTGCCATATAGTACATTATAGGTAGGACTGGGCTGGCTTATCAATAATAAAGTCTACTGAAAGCTTGGGATCCATGCTGGACATAATGTGGAATATAACCCTCTATCATCATCTTGGTCACTCAGAAGACCACACACATCTCCAGGAATCTGAATAATGATATGCTTTAGGCAGGTAAACTACCATTGTTTTTTGTAAGGTATGACCCACTATGGTCTCTGTCATCTGTGCCTGTTGCCTTAGTTCTTGTACATCTCTGCATAAGAGCTAGACACCCCTCTCTACTCCATACTCCAATTTCATATAGATGACTTGTACCACTTCTTGACAGCCTAACTTACACTATTCCTTCCTTATGTGCATGTGATATGTTGCTATGAAATGTCCTCCACTTCTACAGAATTAGAGCCAGAAGTTATGCTAAGTTTTATTTCATGCATAAATTATAGTTCCAATGAAATCATATCTATCAATAAAACAATCATGTCTTTGTACCAACCACATTTCTAAGTCCCCTTCTCATGCAGCCAAATCAAACAAATATCACAAAATTCACACATTTATGTATTGTAATCTCCTGTTTATAGGTCTCGGAGAATTTAACTCTTTAGACAAAATATGCATATGCTTTGTTTGTGGTCTATGTGCTAAAATTAAAGTGGGAGTATATACATACACTGTAAAATTATGCTGAATGTTCTTTTGATGTGTGTGAGTTTTACATGCTCAGTATGCCATATTCAGTAGATGCCGCTTTGCTTACTATGCTGTAAATGCTATATAATGTAACATCATGAACACCTGATAAGTTATATATTCTTGAGTGCTGTATTGTACATTTTACTGTTAGCTCATTCATATGCATGTAATATGATGGTTTTCTCCCCAGGCTCTGCTGAAAAGAGTTTCCCAGCCGGACTTTCTTGATAAACAATAGCATATAAAATAAATAAAATAAAATAAAAACAAAGGCAAATAAAGTATATAAAGAACATAAGTATTGTTTAACTTTGCCTAGTTCAAAATTGTACCTTTTGTCACCAAGGATATGTATTCTGCTGTATGTCTAATCTCATTTGGATTACTTAACTTGATTTCTTACTCATAAAATCATTCCAGACTTTTCTTTAGTTGTCATCTCTGCCATTTACATATAAAAATGCCTTCACAGATGTTGACCTCTGTCTTGCATTTATTAAAGAATGGGAAAGTATCTTAGAGAATGCAGGGTTTGAACTAAAGAAGCTGCTGGTTAGATATAATCTGGTAGTGTTTTATAATCTAAACAGTAGCACTGATTTGAACTATGAGAAAAAAAACAATGGTTATCACTGAAGTGCTTTATGATTGTATGATAACGTTGACTTTATCTAGAGGGAAGAGGATATTCTTGCAAAAAAAATAAAAAAAAAAGTTTATTAGAGATTTTAATGATAGCTTCGGACTCAGTAAAAGGGCTGATTTCATTGACTGGTCCAGTTGACTTTGAGTCCCCATGCATCTCTTTTAGATATGTATCTATAGTGGAAGATGAATGGCAAGATGATCGTTAGAAGATGTCCTTCATCCCCCAGGTAACCAGTCTGGATAAAGAAGAACATTAAAGCAGGATGAGTTTTTCAAAGGGTGGCTTCACCACCACTAATGACAATGAAAGATTCATATTAGCTACTGACCCTACTGAATACATGGAACTTTCAGCAAGTGTAGAGATGGCACCAGAGGAGGCACTGGAATAATTCTGAAATAGAGAAATGGAATTAAATGTAATAAATAAGACATTAAATCAAGCTCAGAATATATTATCAGAGAAAAAAGTATAGCTGTAGATTTTAATTTTAGAGTAATATGAAGTTAGAAGTGCTTAGAAAATGTTTTTGCTTTATACCCTCAAAAACAGCAGGCATTGTCTTAAAATATTCTCCTAAAAGCTGAGTCTTGCTGTTTTGTTTAAGAATGTTATTAATATAGATATTAGTAAATCTTGCCTTTTGAGGAAACCCACAGTATTTAATCCCCCTTTATCTATTGCAAAAAAAAAAAAATGCCATGTTGGTCCACTAATAAAAAACACAGTACACTGGAATACAGACATGATCTAATACCTTTTATTGGACCAAGAGAGATTTTCCAATTACTCAAGTTTTTGAGTTAGCATGAGCCAATAATTCCCAATAAAGGGCTCTTGTCAGCTCAAAACATTGAATAATTGCAAAACTATTGTTGATCCAATTAAAGATATTATATCATGTCTGTGTTCCAGTGTCTTTGTTTTTTTAATCAAGTATGAATGATGTGTTTGAGAAGTCCTGTAAAAAAAGACATGAAGGATATTTTGAGTAGGCTATCAAATGATAAATCTAAAAGAATTATGAAAGCCAAGGATAGTGACTTGATTTTAATGTGCACTCACAATTATGAAACTATTTTATAAGCAAAATAGTCAAGAAGAAGTTGAGGAGGGTTATTGTGAAACTGATGCTTTTTTGAATGGGATGTAAGAAGACTGAAAAAATTAATACTGAGTTTTCATGTTTTCTTGAAGATAAGCACCCCCCCCATCTTTGGGTATTATGTTTGGCATACTTAACATCCACAGAAATAAAGTGGATTCCCTCAGCAGACACATTGCTTCATCAGAAGGTTCTAAGACATAATCCCAGGAAATTTATCTAATGTGCAGTTTAAAAAAGTATAGCAGGAAAGAGTAAATCTTTTATTCTTGATTTAGCTGATGCTGTTATAAGATTTTCATTCAAATTCTGACATTTTCTGATGCATGTGACATTAATACCTGTTATATAGTAATTCCACACCAATTTGACCTACTTTTGTTTAAAGAATATTTATGTTCACTCAATTAATTTATTGATACTGAGGCACTTTTTATGTATAGGCACAGATCTGATTTTGAACCATTTTTAAATTGTTTTAAGGATACCTGTTACAAACAGGTTCAGGGAGTAGTTGTGAGTGTGGTTATTACCCCTAACTGCATCAATATTGTTTTGGCAGATTGGGAATAATTTTTTATTTATAATTCTGCCTTTAGTTGAATTCTCAAAGCATGTTTATGATTTATTGATGACATTTTATTTATGTCAGATGGTTATGCTGAAACTTTATATTTGATGATAAGACATGTAGGGCAGTCTACCACCTTTTTAAAATTACATCTGTCTCAGCCTACCCTTCTATGGTTCAAAAGCTACCTATCCAATAGGTATCAGTCAGTAAAATGGCACTCAGCACTCTCTCCTTATATCTCAGTCATCACTGGTATATAACAAGTCTCTATCCTTGGTCCCCTCCTCTTTAACATTCTCACCAACACTCTCCACACATCCACATACAGCCCTCCCTAATACAGTATACAGATCACTACACACTCATTTGTACATCTGACAACATGGCACACCTCCAAAAAATGACTCAGGAAGTTTTAGCAGCAACTGAAACATGACTTTGTAACTCACAACTCATGCTCAATCTTAAAAAAAAAAAACTACTACATTTTTTCCCAAATCCCTGACCCTTAAAAAAAAAAAAAAAAAAAAACTTGACATCCTCTCTCTTGATAATACAACCACTGAAGCCACTTCTTATACCAAATTATTAGGGATGATAGTGGATGATCATTTTAAATTTGACCTGCATATACGACACTGCATAATAATAACTCTTCAAAAACCAGGGATGCTTTATAGAACCAAAATCTTTCTCACTGATGCAACTAAAGCTATGCTTGCCACTACTTATCTCCTCTTCACACTTCTTTATGATGCTTTCATCCTTACTAACCATCAGGCATCACAAAAATCAAAAGCTAAACAATGTATGACAAAGTTGCTAAATTTGCAGTGAATACCCCTTTCAGAACCTTCCTAAATTGGTTAGAACTACCTATCAGCTAACATATACACAGCTGCCTACCAACTAGAAAATTATCCGGCATCCATCTGCTTTTCCAGCACTAAATAATATTCTGCACAACTATGTTCCTAGTTGGTCATTATGATCCAATGACAAAAAACACCTGCCTGTCCACAAACCTATCAAATCTGCAAACCATTGTCTATACTCGTACCATGTTGTAAAGGCCTGGAACTCCTTACCTCTATCCATCAGGTCAATACCCTCCCTTCAGTCCTTCAAAACCATTCTGAAAGACCTCCTAGCCAAAAGCTAGCTGTGTTATTGCTCAACACTAGGATAAACTATATCCCTAAATGTAGAGAAATACCTATTCATACCTTGTATCTCCTTACTTCTGTCAATTTTTTACCCCTGGCTTTCTCTTTAAATATACCACAGACCTGCTTTTCTCTCACTTTGTATCATAGTTCCTGTTTGTGTTATACTAACTTGCTTTAATTTCTCTATAAACTGACTAAAATTTCTGTAGCTATTAAATCATTGTTATATAACTTGCATCTATTCTTAACCAATGTTTTTATATTACGTCTAATTTGCTATAATTATTTAAACTGTATTTGTTTTTTGTATTATTAAAAAAATTTAAAATTATTATTCTTTATTTATTTGCAAGTAAAAGTATTATTCTTAAAATGTTTTGTAATACTTTGGAGCTTTTTCCCTCAGGCTTCCACTGAAAATAGAGTCCTACCCATTCAGACATTCCTGGTAGTCAAATGTCAATAGAAAAATAAATAAATAAAATAAAATTAAATATAACACTGTAGTGCTATCTTTTTCAACATTTTAATTTCTAAGGATCTTGAAAAGCAATGTATTACAGGATACATTTTAGGATCAAAGGTGGCTAGTAATTCATATTTAGCATTTTTTAGAATATATCCTACTAATTTTACCATTAATGTCATTAAGGAACAATTTATTAGGACAAGTCAGTTGATAGTATACGAGAATATATATTTTTAAAAGAAACTAATTTTTTTAAAGTTTGGAGTCTTTCTAAGAGGTTATCCATTTAAATCTATTACAGGTCTAGCCTGGAAAGGGGGTTAGTGAGGAGTGACAGTACATCTTTAAGTAAAGAAGATTGTTTTGTATTCAGAAAATTAAATCGAGGGCTTGTGGCCAAGATGAACACTGAATAGCAGCAGTTTCTATCAACTCCACTAAGATAACTTCTACAACCTGGGATTTTGTCTTCAAATCTTAAATCTGGAATTTTTTATTCATCAATCCTGAACAAAATAAACCTCTATTACAATAATATCAAAAAATAATCTGAAGAAGACAGATTTTCCAGTCAAATATTTATCCAGAAATATTCTTCTCATCTAAAAATATCATCATGAGTTTTTCAAAAACAGACAGTCAAGATTTTATCTTTAAAAAATAAATTATGTCTTTAATAACTAACCTACATGACTTAAATACTAAAATTGACATTAAAATTGACAACTTTAAATAAAAACACTCCAAGCAAATGGATCTAATTCATGAAGACCTGCAACAACAAAGATCTCTGATAAGAGGTATTGAGGAAACTCTCAATGACATGGCTGGCAGAATAAAAGAAAATGAAAACAATGTTGAAGTCCTTCTTAAACAAAATACATTACTTCAAAACAAACTTGATTATCTAGAAAACAGGTCTCGTTGTAACAATATAAGAATTTTTGGACTACCTGAAAATATTGAGGGCAAGAATATGACAACTTTTTCAACAGCTCTTGATTTGCCAGAAGCCCTATGATTTGGGATATAGATGGCTCATCAGTCCCTTTCAACATTTAATACAAACAAAAAATCACCAAGATCTGTAATAGTAAGATTTCCATCTTCATCAAATAAAGAAATGGTTTAAAAAACTGCATGGGTTAAATCTCCAATAAAAATTAATGAAACAACACTTTGAAAATGATTATTCATCTGTGGTAATTGCTAAAAGGAAGACATTTTTACCCATAATAAAATAATTAAAAAAGTACAAGTGAATACTCACTTTTTGTTCCCAGCAAAACTAAAAATCTTTCTCCCAGAAGGTCCCAAGATGTTTGAAGACTTGGCCTCTGCATTACTTTTTGTTAAAAATCATAAAATCCTGGCAAAATTAGAAGACATGGAATGGGCAAGCCCCTCTCTCAAAAGAATGGCATCTAACACATCCTGGAAGACTACAGACAAACAAAAAAGACTAAAAAATAAATGACTCTAAGTTTGTCATTTTGTCCTTTCACCTTATTGTTCTTAAAATTAATTCCTAATAAGAATAAATTTGATTTAAAATTATCCCACAAGGTAAGCATACTTGTAATTATTTGATTTTTAAAATAAAAGGGAAAGTGAGTAATGGGGGAGGGATAGGATGTCACAATGCATGTTAATACTAAGTGGGAGAGAGAGGGACAGGAAGAAAATGTTGATGTAATAAATATTAACATCTCTATGTTAATTTAAAAATAATTAAATACAATGAAAACAATAATCCAATATTCTGAAATGTATATGAAAAAGTCTATTTCTAGAAACTAATACAGTGCATGTTCAGTTTAATAATGTCCAACTTACTCTTTAATTGTTGTTCCCCATCCCTCCCAAGACATACAGTAATTAAACAGATATCAGCACTGATTTGCTTATAAAACACTTAATAAATATTTTCTTACTGAAAATAACCATATTGCTGTATGATTGATAGCTTTATTTAGCAGGAAAGAATATAGGATTTAAAAGTTATGTGTATATATAAAATTTGAGATGTTGTTTAATAATATGATCTTGCATGCCTAAATTTATACATGCGAGCTTAACAGCTTAGCTTGTGCTTCACATAGCTTCAAATTATATGCATAGATCCATTTTAAATGAAAAAGTCAGTTATTTAGTCATCTTCCTGCTGGAACTCACTTTAGAGACACTTTTCTTCTTATTTTATCTCGCTTAGAACAAAAGCAAGCTACATACTTCATTTTACTCTGTACATGTGTGGGAACCAAGCAACAAGCTCAATGAACTTTGAACTCTTCAGATGCAGATGTGCAATGAGAATTTAGCAAGACCAACCAGCATGAATACTGTAGCATGGTACATGAAGATCTGCAACTAATTTTGTTAAAAAGATGGAAAATATTCCACTACCAACAAAAAAGAGGGACATAGCAGCAAAGTAACATACATACAACAAAACCAACAATTCACTGTGTATTATAATAACCAACAGAAATGATTGGAGCTATATGTTGTTGGTCAACATTACAAACAAAACTATATTAGTCATTGCCAACTTAACCTCATAAATTACATTCATAGAGAGCACCAAGTGTCATTGAGTAACAGTCTTTGCCTCTAAACATATATTTAACAATAAGAATTACTGGAATTAAAAAATGCACTAGTTGTTAATTAAGCAAATTCTTAATGAATATTTTGACATGGCATAAGCATACTCTGAGCTTTACTAATAGTGACCAGTGATGGTGGGGGCAGGGGTAAGGGAGAGGAAAGAAAAAGGAAATGTTATTTAAAATAACTTAAATTCAGTTCTTTACCTCTCTACATTTGATACATATGTATTATGTTTTGAAGAAGAATAAGAAAGAAAGAGGGGATTGCATTAAACAATGATATACAGATTGAGTTATCTGATAAATAGCAGACTCTAATGATGACATTATTTTCATTACAGGTATCAAATGATTTGAAAGTGTATATATATATATATATATATGGTTCCCATTCAGAAGCCTGAAACATCATAAGCCTGAAAATCAAAATCCTGAAACCAAAAGCCTGAAAATTCAGAATCCTGAAAACTCAAAATCCTGAAAGCCCAAAATCCTGAAAGACCAAAATCCTGAAACTCAAAATCCTGAAAACACAAATAATGCTAATATGTCACTATAAAGACACTAATATCTACCAACTGACCCTGACTAACCCCTAACCCTAAGGTCCGTCACTACACACACTCACCTGACCGCCGCCTAACCCTAACTCAATTAAACACCCCTAACCCCAATTACCCCATTTATGTGTCCTAACCCTACACCCTACTAATAACTCACATTAAAAAACCCCCTTAACCCTAAAAAAAACCCAAACCAACACTACCTGACCCCCAACGCATGACCTAACACCACAGGGCTAACAATAGCCACAATGACATCAGTATGTCTATGTTGTGTTTTCAGGATTTTGAGTTTCAGGATTTTGGTCTTTCAGGATTTTGGGCTTTCAGGATTTTGAGTTTTCAGGATTCTGAATTTTCAGGCTTTTGGTTTCAGGATTTTGATTTTCAGGCTTATGATGTTTCAGGCTTCTGAATGGGAACCATATATATATATATATATATATATATATATATATATATATATATATATATATATATATATATAAAACATATATATATATATATATATATATAAAACATACCAATCTGTATTTATGTATAATATAAACAGATATAACCCTTCCCCCCATCTCTTACTTCCTATCATACAGTATTGAGATTAACTATAATATCTGAAAGTCACGATATGTAAAATGTTCACTAAAGGCCTATAATCTTTCTTTGAAGTTAATTAACATGATTTAATGGTTTGCCTTTAAAATATAGTAATATGAAGTTGCTAAAGCTTAATTTCCTCATCCATAAAGTTTATTCAAATCTTGTTATATGTTACTTTCCAGTTAATTCTAAATGGTGACAATTGATAGGAGGTGGAGAGAGAGATAAATGAGAGAAGAAAGAAAATGATGCCTCTCCTATACTCTTGTTTTGAAATAAATTTTATGGGCTTTTCTTATGTTATATGACTATTTAAGATACTGAACATCAGAAGAAATAAATTACACTGATATAATAAAAAGGGAAGGAAGAAAGGGAAACATTTTTTTTCAAAAGATGAGATTTATAATTATACAGTTAGAACTCTTAAAGACATCATACTCAATAGTCAATCAATTTTAATCCTGATTGTTGAATATATTCACCAGTGGTTGCTGACTTACTGTTGCTACAGCTAAGGGGGTAATCTAAGTGGCAAAGGCTACTTGGATTTGGGGTAATCTAAGTGGTAAAGGCTACTTGGATTTGGAGCTTATAACTCCAGGCTGGATATAGTATTACATTTTAAAAACAAACAATGTACATTCAATTTTATTGATTGTTCACAGCTGACATCCATTATATTCAACTCATACAAAACTATAATCCTAATTATTTTCAAAACTCATCACACCCACATTAAACCATTACCCAACAAATATATACATAATATGTTACACACAAGAGAGGAAAATCCAGAAGATGCATTTGTTTCTGAAATGACACATGATGATCTAACAGACTTTTACATATAATATGGTTTCATTGAAAGGTATATATAGTAATATTAATGGCTTAAATAATCCAAAAAAAAAAGAGGGAGTTTATTCAGATATCTAGATTTACATAAACCCAACATGATTTTTTTACAAGAAACACATCTAATGAAAGAAAATATAAACTCATTAAACACTAATAAATATATAGTCTTAGTAAGTTCAGAGTATAAAAAAAAAAGAGGAGTAGCAATCCTTTGGAGTAGATCTCTACCACAACCTAGAATTATCAACACTTATCAAGATGATAAAGGGATGTTTTGTATGGTTATAGTAGAAATAAATAAAAATAAATTGTCACATTGATCACTATATATTGGATGCCATGAATAGGTATTAATACAATCAAACAGCATCTAAATCAAGTAGTGCTCCAATCAAAGGGTAGCATCATTATCTCAGGTGATTTTAACTGTATTCTAAAAGAAAATGAATCTAGCACACTGGGAAAAAGGAAGATATCCTCTCAGGCAAAGAAATTGATAAACTTTATTGACTCATACCAATTAAAAGACATATATGATGTTGCAGACCCTATGTTACTACAATATACATTTGTTTAAATAATTAATGATTTAACTAAATCTAAAATCATATCATGCCTGTTATCTGACCATAACACAATAGTTTTTAACCTTTATGTTAATGATACTTTTAATGTACAAATCAGAAGAATTCCTGCCTACCTTACACAACTAAAGCATATCTATATCAGCAAATCAAAAGATGGTACTGCATTAAAAGAAAATCTTGGGAGAAAGATTTAAAAGAAGTACAAGATGAATTAGATCAGATGCAAATTAATAATAAAGATAAGCTCATCAAAAAGAATGTTAGGGATGAAATGGACAAATTGAATAATGAATGTAGACAAATATTACATCATAAGATGATGATTAGCTTAGAAAAATACAAATTTCTTGCTTACTCATTGAACCCCAAACACCTAACAAAGCTTAAAAATAAGACAAAAAGATTGAATAAACATAATCACATCAAAGAGATATACTCAGTATTGAAAAAAAATGAAAATATACAATTTACATGATATAATACACAAATTCGGAAATCACTTTCTTAAAATTAATCAAAACATAACCGAAATAGAATCTAAATGACAAAATAAAAGAATATATTAATAAAAACATTAATAGAAAACTTAATAAACAACAAGCAGAAATTGTAGATAAACAAATAACTTATTCAGAAATCCAAACTGAAATGCCCAGAATGAATCTATAATTCTTCCATCATGGAAATATACATTTATATCACCTATTTTAAAATCTAATAAAGATCGACTTATCTTTTATTGAATGTGGATTATAAGATGTTTATGAACATTTATTTAATAAATGAAGATCAAACTGACTTTATAGTCAACAGAAATACATTTGATAATATCAAATATTTTTACACTTCTTGAATGTATGAACTTCTCGGAAAAAAAAATTCATAGTTTTAGTAAAACAATTATATATGGCGGCATTAGTATAAATATTCTGTAAAGGGAACAAAACAAGGTTGTCCGCTTTCCCCTTTACTATTTACCCTGGTCATGGAACCCTTGGCAAATGAAATCAGAAAAAATAAAAACATTGAAGGATTTGAATTCAACATAGAAACACACTCCAAAATTCAGCTTTTTGCAGATGATGTACTAATAACCTCCAATGGGAACAAGTCTTCTATTTCATCCTTATCGAGTAAAAAAATAATAATAGACATCAATAAATATAAAACCCAATACTGAACAAATTATTACTAGGAATCATATTAGCCAAGACATTAGACCCATAATACATTAAACTATAAAAAAGATTTTTTGAAAACATACAAACACTTATAGTTCTTTTGGAATCCCAAAAAGCAGAATAGCTTTAAATATCAGATAAAAAGTTGAAACAATAAGGAGGAATTAATTACCAAACCACCACCATGTTACACCAAAAATTCAACAAGTTACATTCTTTATATCTTAGCAACTTTTAGAAATATTTACAAATAATGGATTTTGATATTTCCCCCTAGCCCTTACCCAGGAAAACATAATTCACCACAGGCAAATATCATATATATATATATATATATATATATATATATATATATATATATATATATATATATATATAAAAGTATCTATCTATCTATATATATATATATATATATATATATATATATATATATATACACATATATATATATATATATATATATATATATACAGGATTATAAGAGAAGAAGTATACAATTGCCCAGAAAATGTAGAATCAGCAGTAAAAAACTCTTGTGTCTCAATGAGATTATACACCTGGAGGTATTTATATAGATCATACTATGCACCTCAAGTGACTTCTGAGAGAAGAAAACATAAACAAATCAAAAAAAATGTTGCAAGCATTATTTACTGACAACTTCATTCTAAATAGATCTATGGTACTTTTTAACACTCTCATACCCAGATGTGTTAAAAATATCCCTTAATCTGGTCAATACTGGCCAGAAAAGTCCTTGCAAGAAATTGGATAACAGATTCTCCTCCAACTTTCACAGAGTTCAAGAATTGGTTATCTGACTTATGTCACTTAGAAATTCTGACTATAAAATCCCGAACAACTAGACAAACATATGAATATAATAATATATGTGGGTGAATGTACAAAAACTGTTAAATAAAGATTAAATCACACCTTGAAATATTATAATTCATTTTAATGAAATATTGTATGCAGATGTCATTGTAAATACTTTAGTTTTATATTTATTATTATATTATATGATCTGTAAAGAATTCTTGTTCAATACAATGAGATTGGTCAACTTTATGTAAAATCAATAAAATTTGTTTAAGAGAAAAGGAAAATTAAATAAAAAACACTGTTATACGGGGTTTAGGGATAATGCCAACCATACTCTCTACTTTTGGGCAGTACAGGATGCAGTTGTCAATAATTGGTAGATTTTGTTATATAGTCATAATTTAAGAAGATTTTTTTTTATATAAAGGCCAGCTACTTTTAATAACAGACATTCAAACACAAAGAATTTATTGGAATGAAATGGTCCTTTAAATTTGAAAAGGATGAAATATAACTGCAGCATATATAAACAATGCAAATATGTAGCAAGTAGTTCCTCTTTTTGTTGCCACAGTACAAGGAGGCATTATGGCACACCCAAGTACTTCAGTTACACTTCCACATTTGTAACATGTAGCTAGCTGTTCCAGTTGTGATACATTTTATGTTGTTCACACTGTATGTAGATTGAATAGTAAAATTTATGAGCATAACTATACTTTATTGAATTATGAAGAAAATGTATTTTTCAACATAAATTAGTATGTGCTAATTTTAAAATGGTTATATTTTATGCATGGACACAATAAAGTCTGAGTTGAGAGGGGTCTGAGAAGGAATCCTAGATTTTAAAGGATATACTTGGCAAGCTGTACTGAATGCCACTATGAACATTAAAATTTTTAAAAGTGCATTGAAGAGGAAAAAACTGACACATTAATCATTATTTATAAATAAGCAATGCTGAGAGTAAAATGTAAGGTTTGAATTTGTGCTGCAGGAAATATTTACTATATGTAATTCATTTACAAGAGTCATGTGACTTTGAACTTTTTTTGTATTTTAGGGATATGTTTGGCTTTAGTAATTTAGCTGAATGTAGTCACTATGGATGACAGTTCTTACTCCTAGAATAAAATGTTTGGTAATGTGCTAAAGTGTGCAGCAGATTTTATTTTTTATATTTCAGAAATACAGACAAATTATTGAATATGTAATGACAAAGAAGTTAATAAGATATAAGGAAAAGAAAAGAAATAAGAGAAGCAGATACGAAGAATTATTGGAAATCATACAATGGAAAGTAATTTGTATTAAAAAATGTGACTACTTGATTGAAGAGAACAGTCAGCAGGTACAATGTAAATTGAGTATTGGCACTAAATAAAACATTTGGCATCCACATTATAAATAAAGCACTGGTACAAAAACTCCATAAATTGTAACACGTGTACTGTAGATCACAACCCCCCCCAAAAAAATCTAGAAACTATATTACACATATTTATTTACGAATGTAAATGAACCAAAATCTGATATTAGGTTTGCAGCTAAGACTAGACATTTGCTTTGTGCATAATGGCATTAAACACCAAAGTACATATTGGGAACAGTACTGCATGGAAATAATTGAAGTTTTCCTGCTTAATTATCATGAGTGTACAAGTGTCCAGGAAGTATCACATTGATTCTAACTTTGCAGAGTTGGAATTTAAGTAATGTACTGAATAATGAAACTGGCAACAGTAAAACTAACAAAATCATTGTGCAGAAATTCACAGTCTTCATGTCTGAAATTCAAAGAAAGTGTTCACCTGCACACTAAATCAGTGAGACAGCTGCTGGATATGAAAAGAGGTTGAAGGAGCTTTAAGTTAATTCATAAAAGGATGTTATTTAATACAATGTAAGACTTCTTCTTAATAATGGCATTATTTAGTAATAATAATTCACATTTGGCTGTGACTAATGCAGGATTCATCCAAAGCCGTTTTTCTTTGATCACTCTAGTTTCACCCTTATAAGCAAACCATTCCACCCATGGGTAAATCCTGCATCATCCACACCCTCACATAAACTATCACCAAGTAACGATACAGATACTATGGCAGAGAGTATACTTGTAAGAGCTGGTCCAGCCATAAAAAATGTGTAAAATGTAAGAAAACAATAATTTTATTAGAGTATCTATAAGGTGAATTATAAGACATGAGCCACATCAAAGAAGACATGCATGTTAGAGACAAAGAGCTAATGAAACAGAGTAGCAGAACATATGTAAGAACTATAAAACAAGATAATGGTAAGGGAATACAGAATAAAGACAGAGGTAAAGAAAACAATACATGGGTATAGAATCTATATTCTAATAGCAAAGCAGAAAGGTTAGAAACTCCAGCAAGCATACTGAACAAGGAAGCAAAGATACCAGAAGATATATAATCCTTGTAAATATAATAGGTGCGATATCCAATGGGATAAAGGCAAAGCTAGAACTGCTGAAAGCAAGAAAGGAGTTTAAAATTATAATTCATAAAAAATATACATTAAAGGTTGCTTTAACAAAGAGGTCAAATACGCTAGAGTGGCAGGCAGAACAATACATGCAATGTTTAATTTACTAGAAACAAAGGGAAATGAGCTATTGAGTTCTAACCTAATAAATACTTATGGGATGTCAAAGCTAAGTTTTATATTTTCATAGGAGTTTTAATGTCATTCAGTCTAAAAAACATATACACTTTGCCAAGAACACTCTCAGGCTTTACTTCCATTCTCAAAGAGGGAGAGGCCAGTTAGTCAGGGGTAAACTTGAGAGCATCTATCCAGTTACCTAGGTTTAGTGTTAAGGCAGATATTGAATCACATTGTTTAACTTGCAGACAAAGTTTATTCCAGGGAAGTGGGAGGCTGGGTAATGAAGCTCTTCCGTCATCACATTCTGCTAATCTGCTGATGAAGGTTTAGATTTCTGGTTCTAATATTAGCTGGACTGAATGTCTTACTGACATATGGGAGGCTAAGAACCACTAGATCTCTAATGTCTGACTTCCTGACTACAATTGCCACACTATGACTAAAGCATAGGGAGCTGTCAACTTAAAATGCCAAGGTCCGTGATTGTTTTCATTTAAGAAGGATGTACTTTCTGTACTGCATGTTTTGGGTTATTTTTTTTCAGAAAGAAACACTACTAGACTTTTTAACATTCAATTATTGCCCCTTTTCTGTGCACCAGGTATTAACTAGGTAAGTTCTTTCTATTGAGTGCAGATATCCAAGGGTAGTTTAGTAATTAAACAAAATTTGCAGTCATATAGTAATGCGATTAACCAGAGATTGTGGTTCTCATTTTTGAAATTGGAGAAATAGATGGCAAACTTGAGGGGATCCAGTACAGAACAATGTTTGAAGAAGCATTCACCACATAAACTATGTGTGTTTTGTTTTTTTATCCAACTGATATCCACTTTAGCATCTAAGTGTCTATGTTTAGGGATACCATTTTCCTTATAATTCTGACATGGGGTATATGGCATTGAATTCTTTGGCAAGATCAAGACAAGCTGTATGAACAGCATGACCACTGTTGTCAGCTTGCATGACCCCCTCAAAGAAATTACCAAGGTTTAACAGGCATGATCTGCCTTTCACAAAGCCAAATTGCTGAGGGTGAGGCCTAATGGGATTCTTAATATCATAATTAATGAGAATATGCTTCAGAACTTTGCAGATCAGACTCATAAGGCTGACTGATTTGTAATTTCCAGAGTGTGAGGAAGAACCACTCTTTCTGGAGGGGTGTAACCACAGCAGTACAGCAGAATTTAGAGTATAGTCTGTGGCTAAGCTTAGGTTAAACAGTTTAAGGAGAAGTTCAGTGAGACCCTGCTTGACACTGTTTACTAGATGCCCATGTCTTGTGTTAGGACAAATGTTGGAAGTTTTTTTTTTTTTGATAACATCTTAAGAACATGTTCTTTAGTATGATAGGGTATATAAAAATTCTGGGATGAGTGGTTTTGGAACAGATGTTTTGTTGGTGAAGTTTGTGGGGAACTTGTTTGTATATTTACTATGTCATTTGGGTCAGAGTGGATGTTCCCATTAAAGAAGAGTTCAGAGAAATGTTGAGTGTTATTTCTTAGTTTTCTAACATATCTAAAGAAGGATTTGTAGTTATCCTTCCCTTCAGATGCTAATCTCTTGTTTATAGTTTGCGTTACTGGCCTTCTAGCGCTTTTTTCTTGGTGATATTTTATATTATTCTCATCATGATGAGTTCTAACCTTACTGCACACTTTAAGGAGTTTTTGTGATCATCTTGTTATAAAGTTTGTTCATGTCACCTGATTACCAGAAAGGCTTGTTTTTAAATTTCCCATCATATTTGGTTCTAGTTGAGACTGACAGATCAATCCATTTGTCTAAATGGGCATAAAACTCCTTAATGAAGTTGGATGTCATTCTGGGGACAATGGTGGTAATCCCATGAGAAATTTAGAGATTTCTTCATATTAACTGTACAAGTTTGCCCTTCTGAAGCCCTTAAATACAAAAACATTGGTAAGAAGGGGTAAGGTGGTTTTGTGAGTAAGTGTCACTATTTTATGATCCAGCATAACTGAAACAGAGACTAACAGAGTACTGCAGGTACAGCAATTAAAAGTGAGGACCATAGCTGGATATTTTGGCCTGCGGTGGGTTCACTTATCATATGATCCAGGGAATATTCCTATTTATGAAATCCAAAAATCTCTGGCCATATCCTACATTGGAAGTATGGATACTCCACTTTATGGGTAATTGAACTCACTTCGGTTTATGGAATTATTGTTACAGGAATTTTGTCTAAAATTGTTAGGAATCTAACATGACAATTTGGAGACATGGGGGGGGGGGCTTCTGTAACATGCTACAAGTTGGTATTGTGGTTTGTCCATGACAAACTGAAGCTATAAGAGCTCAGTTTGTGTTTCTTTAGATATCTGTCTAGATGAGATGTGGTATTTGCCAAATATGGAAACGTCACTGCAATTTCTACCAGGCTTAAAGGCATGGTAGATGAGAAACCCATGTATGGAGGAAGTGCTTTCTTTACATTTAAATCATGCTGCGATAGTTCCTGTATGTCTCTCTGCATGTGCCTCAAGGTTTTGCTCCCCAGGTCATGCACTGTCGTATTGATCACCACCATGTTGTAGTCGTATGTCTATGCAGTGGCTGAACCTAAGCCCCTGTTAAAAAAGGGTAAGACAATACAACAAAGAACTGCATTGTACATCTCCTCATCATACTGTCATGTTTCCTGTGAAATATGACATTCCCATTACACTATGAGTTAAAGAAATAGCTAGGAAAATTCTGTCAGTGTCTAATTTTGACTTGAACGTCTCTTATACCAGGTTTGCGGCTCAATTACAAAGAAGTATAATGACAAATCTCAGAAATGACTTTCCCATTACAAATTGTTGATAGTTAATGACTGTCCAGAGTATAAGTTTTGTATTGCCACTGGATCAGAAATAACTTGAAAGAAGATCCTGAAAGTAGAGTTCATGCAGCTTATTTCAAAAGGCCCTGTTATGTTTATGATTCAGTTGTTCTCTGTGAGATGTCAAGTTGTGTTTGAAAGGGGATATGATTTCAGAAATCATCTGAGACAGCAATATGTCAAACATAATGCTGTTTTCAGGAAAACTGATAATCTATTAAGGTGGATTCTATTCTATTAAATCTATCTTAACTTGCCATTTTTATTCAGAGCCTTGTAAAAATCTGCCTCTTTAATTTCTCCAAGTCTTTTGGGTTTCTAATACTATGACAGGACTAGACCCCATTCCTAAGTCAAAGTATGATTAAAGTTCATGAAATTAGTATTGTTTCAATCTTTGATGTTTGCTGAAAGTGCTATTTGGAGCACCTGCAATGTGTCCAGAACTGACTCCTTCTGCAGTTCATATGGAGTTACATATATCAGTAACATATCTAAATAAGGCTGTAAATTCGTTTTTATGAGCTCCATTGCTCATACTAGTATTGCAACTGTCTGGGTATCCTTCTTCCAAATTGCCCTCATTTCTGCTTGCAAATCCTTGTATTTTATGACTTTGTGTCTCTCTGTACCTAAGACACTGTAATCACTTGGTGAAGCAATTTCAGTGATCAATGTTACTTTTGTCTTCTCTTCCTGGACTACTATATCTGGTTTTCTCGCATCTATTTTTTGAACTGTTGGTAATTGATGATCCCATGTAATATAAACTTCATCATTCTCTGTAATGTTTTGTGATTCATGTTTCCAATGCTTCTCAGATACTTCAATATTTTAATGTTTACACAATCCCCATTAACACATTATCATGCCTTTCATTATACAGGCCCTCTGCCATTAGTGTATTACATCCAGCAACAAGATGTGTGACTGTTTCCAGTTCTGTTTTATAGAACCTGCATTCGTCTATTTCTTTCACGTTTAATGGACTTTGTAAACCAACATGTATGTAGTCCACTATCCAGGGCTGCTAATATTAACCTTTCATCTTTTGTTTAAAGTCACATCTCCTTGACCTTTCCTGCATCAGATCCTGATCGACAGGTTGTTCCAGGAGTTTCCTGTACTTGCAACTATATTTAAGCATTTTCCACATTTCTTGCCTTCTCATCTGATCCTTTTCCTTATATTCCTTCTTTTGTTTTTTGCACATTCAGTTTCTACTTCATTTTTTTCTACTTAGGTTCATAGGTAGGTACTAGGCTATCTGCCTGAAGGCATTTATAATCCCAGCTGGAATTGTGTTGGCTTTCGCCGCCCCCTTAGATTAGTTCCCTGTGCCTCTGTCCAGCAGAGCCACTGAAGTGATCCCTGGGGTAAACTTTCTGTTTCCCATCCACTCGTCAAGGTTTCTCTTGAAGAGTGTTAGCGAGGAGCTCTGCCTAATGTAGATTGGAATATTGTTCCAAAGCATGGGAAGTCTCTGGGACAGGGATTTATCTCTCCAGCATGTCCTATTTATTGTTGTGGTGAGGGTTAGATCCCTAGAGCGTGTGGCTCGAGGGAATATGTTTTTTTTTAGGTGGAGCATGTCCATCAATTCTGGGTTGGATGTGGCCTTGTATGTCAGGCAGAGATCACCTCTGAGTAGGCGGTATGTAACCAAGTACAGCTGGAGTTTCTTCAGTCGGGCTGTATAGGGCATTTTTTTGAGGCCACTGATCCTCTTGGTGAGGTACATCTGTGGTCTTTCCAGCTGTTGCAGGTGTCTTGTAAGGTACATCCAAAATGGGGTGTTGTACTCTATGATGGGTCTGATGAGTGATGAGTAGAGGGGCACAATAGCCTCTTTTGTTCTAGATGCGAACCCTTTTGTGATTAGGTGGGCCACATAGAAGGATTTTCTAACCACTTTGGCAATGTGATTATCAAAGGAGGGATTACTATCTGCTTGGGTCCCCAGTTCCCTTATTACGTCTTCTGTATTTAGGGACTACCATGTATGTGGTAGTTTGTGGGTACTTTGTTTTTTCCAAAGGGGATGACTATGTGCTTTTTGGCATTTAGCTTGAGGCCATGATTTTGACACCAGGCATTCGTCTCAGTGAGACCCTTTTGGAGGATGTCTGTGTCAGCCAGAGAGTCAATTATAGCCCCTAGTTTGCAGTCGTCTGCAAAGTTGGTCAGCCATAGTCCTCCTGTGCTTGCCTTTACCTCTGAGAAGTATATGCCAAACAGGAAGGGTCCTAAGACTGAGCCCTGGGGAGTGCCACTTGTAACCGATTTACAGTCGGACCTAGCTCCTGTAACTCTTACCATATGGGTTCTGTCCATGAGCCAGTTGGCAGCCCATCTTGTGATGTAGGGGTTTATGTAAAGACTGGTGAGCTTGTCTATAATACCAGAATGGGGAATTGTGTTGAAGGCCTTTGCAAGGTCTAGGTAGGCTGTGTGTACCACCTTACCCTCGTCTATAGCCTTAGTAACTGTCTCAAAGAAGTCCACCAGGTTTAGGAGGCATGATCTGCCCTTAACAGAGCCGAACTAGGTAGGGTCCAGTGTTTAGAGGTTCCCAATGTCTCTGTTAATGAGTTCCATGATGATGCGCTCCATAGCTTTGCAGACCAAGCTAGTCAGGCTTATAGGGCGATAGTTCCTGAGGACTGTTGTGGCTCCACCTTTGTGGAGTGGAATAACCATTACTGTGTGCCACTCTATGGGTACATAGCCTGTGGAGAGGCTGAGTTTGAACAGTATGTTTAGGTGAGGGGTTAGTTTGTCTTTGAGCTCATGTAGGATGCAGCTGGGACACTGTTTGTTCCCAATGATGCTGTGTTTTCGACTTTGGAGAGGGCTGTTGTAACCTGAGGGTCTGTGATTTCAGGGGCTCTGCATTCTTCTGGTATGGTTATGGGCCCTTTTGGGGGTAAGAGGGGGTGAAGTTTGCACTGAACCTGTCTGCCAGGATGTTGGCAATATCGGTTGGTTCAGTGTATTTTGTGCCATTCTGCACTAACTCTGAACAGATCTGAGCATTGCCACTTAGATTCTTGACATAGCTAAAGAATGCCTTGTGGTTATCGTTGGAGTCCTCTGCAATTTTTCTTTCGAAGTTCACCTTGGATGATTTTATGAGGGATCGTAGTTTCTTGCTGATACTGATCAGGGATGTCTTCCCTTCTTGGGATTTTACTCTTTTCTGTACTAGTTTCCTCCTTCTATTGTATAGTTTGTTTATGGCAGGGGTCCACCAGACTGGTTTCCTTTTCTTGGATGAGTGACTCTTGGTTTTGCTTGGGATAGCATGATCCATGCATTCTTGTAGGTGCCTGTAGAATGCATTGGTAAAGGATTTTGCAGCTTGGACAGCGTTATCCTTCAGTATGGGGGCTTTGATATTTTCCACCTAGTTCTTAAGTAACGTGAAGTTTGCTCTTGAAAAGTTTTTCACGGTGGTTTCCTTGTCCAGGGGGTGGGGTCAGAATGTGGATATCCAAAGTGATTTGTTTGTGGTCAGATCTAACCAGCGAGGGGCTGACCTCCAGCGTGGAACACCCGTCACCCATGTTGGTGATGACCAGCTCCAATATGTTGTCACCTCTGGTGGGAGTGTTGACCAGTTGATCCAGGGCATTTGAGTTTATAAATTCAAGGAAATGTTGGGCAAGGGAGTTAGTACTTGAGTAGTTCTCCCAGTTAATGTTTGGGTAATTGAAATCACCCAATATTAGGGTGTTTGGTAGGACCTTTATGTTTCTCACTGTTTCTAGAAATGCGGAATGGGGGTCCTGCGACATGGTGGGTGATCTGTAGCAAGCTACAATTTGAATTGCAGTTTTGCCTGTTGTTAGTTGCACATGGATGATCTCTGAAGCATCATGCTGTGCCACTAACCTGGAGGTGTGGGTATCCTTGATGAATATGGATACGCCCCCATCCTTTGTATTTTGGTCCAGGTTCTGTGGCCAAAATGTAGGGTATGAGTTGTAGCCTGGTAGTGCTGGGTTGCTCTCTGGAGCCTTAAACCAGGTTTCTGTTACTGCACGTATATCAATTTTCTCCATACTGAGGAGTGCCTCGAGTGCGTGCATTTTGAGGTTTAGACTTCTGGCATTGAGTAGCATTACCCTCAGTTTTTTTGTTACTTGTGCTATTTACGGCGGTGGGTTTGCCTTTTGAGCCTTGCCTAAAAAAGGCACTATGGGGGTGGCAAGAGCCTTGGCCAGTATTCGAAAGCCTAAGGGTGACAGGTGCAAGCCGTCTCTAGTGAAGCAGCGTGGCTTGTCGAGCATGTCATCCCAGGTGGACAGACACTGGATCTCCTTTGAATGACACCAGAAACTTAGCCAATTGTTGAAATTGATAATTTTTTTCTTTATACTGTGGTATCATTCTTGGTGAGGACAGGATGCTACTCAGGGTCAGGGTCATACCGGCCTGGGCTACGTGATCATTGAGCTCTTCCATGTCTCTTTTCATGTAGTCCAGGAAGGTACGGCTCAGGTCATTCACACCAACATGGACAATGACGGAGTCATATTTGTACTTGTTCTGGAGTGACCTGAGTGCTTGTCTTATGTGGCAGATCCTGGCACCCATAAGGCAGCTAACAGTAACCTTCTCCTTAAGCAGCCTAGTGAGTGAGACGTCAGTGTGCCTGACTACAGAGTCACCTATTACTAGTATGTTGGGTATGTTATTTTGCCTTAAGGGCTGTGATTGTATGGCATACTGGTTTTGTGAAGTATGTGTTTCATGGTTTGTAATTGGGGGTGGAGGTTGCTTGGATGTCTGTTTTGGAGGTCTCTGTTGCTTTTGCATATTTTTATTTAGAGCCTCGGAGTATGTTTTTATGTATTTATGTGTGTTTTTTGATGGTGCTGGTTTAATGGGTCTATGTGAGACTGGTGGTGGTGTGATGCAAGTATTTCTCATCTCCTCTTGACTCTCTGATCCAGTCTTGGGTTGAGAGAGAGCTTAGCCTCCAGTTTGGCTGCATAATTGCATCTCTCGCATGTATTAGTCTTTGGTGGTAGGAGGAGAGGGTTGTCTGTGTACATGAGACAGTTGTTACATTGCCTCAAAATGCCCAGATTCACCAGTTGGACTGGATAGTACACCTGAAACTGCCCTTTGGACATGCCTAGATAGGTGCAGTGGATTGTTTTACTGAATGGCTAGTAAGGTCAAATAGAGGAGCCTTGTCCTTCTGTACAGTATAGGGGGTTCTAGTGCTAGGGTTTATAAGCACTTGCTATGAGTGATTGGCTTAGAAATGAATGGCTTGAGTGCTTAAGTTGAAAGTTTGTCTAGCTCCAAGGGAAAAATTGAAGAGGAGACTTTGTGGAGCTGGGAATAGTTATACCCTAGCTAACCGGCACTGTCCTGCGTGCAAAACTGAGCAAATGCGGTTTTTGTAGCAGGGAAATGAAAGAGAGAGAAATTATCCTGAAATTGCCAATAAACTACTAATTTCTGGGCTGAAACCACTCCTCCAGGGACAGATAGGCTGCTCAAAGCTCCCCTCTCTCACAGGTGAACAGAGAAAGTTCCTTCTATCCATATAAGGTATGGGCAAAATACGAAAAACAAAATCCGAACAAGTGAGTAATCCAAAGCTTTAATCCAATTGTGAAGCGCTTTTAGTCTTCCCTAGTAGGGAAAAACCTTAAAAACGCTATAGAAAATTCAATAGTTAAACACGCCCGCATTGAAGGCACATATAAATGTGAAGCATGCAACTACTGTAAATATATTTCGCCAGGGTCCACTGTTACTGTGAACGACAATACATACAGAATAAGAGGGCGGTTCAACTGTAATTCAAGATCAGTAGTATATTTAGCTAGCTGTCAGTCATGCCCCGCCTTTTACATAGAGAAAACTGACAGAAAGCTAAAGGAAAGGATACACGAACACATGTACAACATAAGGAAAAAGATTATTACTAACGCTTTAGCAAGACACTGCGATTCTCACCCATTCCACACTTTTTCTTTTAAAGTAATAGACCAGGTATTATTAGATGAAAGAGGAGGACCTCAACAATTAATATTAGAGAAAAAAGAACTCATTTGGCAATTAAAATTGAACTCATCTTCGACACCAGGGCTGAATGAAGTTACCTCTTTATCCTGTATTTTAAAGCTAAGAAGTTTGTTGAGGTAAAACTGTTAAGATCCATCACACACAAGAGTGCTTCCGTGGTTATTTACTTATCTTCATTCCCTTATGCACACACATACACATTTTGTTCCTTATTACTAGCTTTCTAGACTTTTATATACAAAAAATCTTTATGAGTAGTATTAATATGCATTCATTAATAGTTTAGAATATTGTACATTTTGACATCCACACTTTTTAAACAGTAACTATAGTTGTAACCACACAGATTTTCTAGTTCACGTATTGTTTCACATAAACAGACAGATACACTATAAGGGAGTATATCAGTGAGTTGTTAATTTGATGTGTTTATAGAACTCACTGTTAGAACTGAATGCTGTCTGTGATTAGCATCTTGGGGACTTTGTCCCTTTAAAAGTTTCTGTGATAAGGAACACGCCCCCCCTTTTCTGGCAACGTACTAGCAACATGACGTAAGTTTCTTGTTCATGGTAGTAATCATCCAGGCTACAAAGTATAAGATGTTTACTTCGTTAATCATTATTTTAGGTAAGAAAATATTTTTTTAGTTAACACACACCTTTTATTTTGTGATTTTGTTTTTGATTTATTAGACGCACATCTATTCTTAAATATAGGTAGGTAGCATATGTTTCCATAAGTGAGCGTGAAGTTCACAGCCATTCCCGTGGTTTGTTTAACGTTACTTAGTACTTCGTTTTTTTCCCTTTCCGTATAGGTTGTGAACAACCCATTATGACTTTTGTTCCTTTCAATATTATGTATACACTTCAGAATGTGTTGGTTACTGAGACTATATGAAGTAACATAACATCGGTAACGATTAGCTTCTTAGTAGGAAGTAGTTGGTTAACTACTTCACTCAATGATTTCTATTTTGAACACTTTTTTGTTATTGGACATCTTTTTCTATATGTTTGGATGTCTTCTTTGTTTGGATGTCTTTTAATAGAAGTGGTTGTTTAGTAGGTTTTACATTTATGGGTCAACCGGATGCAAAATGTGAACACCAGTGTATTGGAAAGACTAGTATTAACACGCTGGATCGTTTTGCTTGATTTTTGTAAGTGCATTCACTGCGATAACGTTTTCATTCTAAGTATACAAGAATTAACGAGGATTTTATGAATTGTTTAACTGTTTATGACTTAAAATGCAGGACTGTATGTGATTTTTTCTTCACTTCATTGTTTTCTAACCTGCAATATCTTGTAGTGTCTCTCGAAGTAGTTGCGTTTTGCACTATTTGGTTTGAGCAGTCTACGAAGATAATATAGACAACAGTACACTATGATGTTACATGCTTTGTAAACAGATTCACTTTATATATGTTTTTATATGTTTCGTAATCACTTTACCAGTTTTTTATGTTGTTTATTTTTAATCCATGGAGATGATTGTTTGGGATTTTATTTAGGAAGGATTTTATTAGGAATGTTTTTAAAGTACACTTTTGTGTTGCAATCATTAACAGCTATGGGAGTCGTTCTTTTCTAAGGGCAGCTCCAAGTAATTTTATAATTAAGCGCTGATTTTTGGCGCCTTTTTTACCTATATAACAGTGTAAAAAGTGATTTTAACCTTGTCTGAAGAAGTCTTCCTACTAGGGAAGACGAAAAGCACTTCACAATTGGATTAAAGCTTTGGATTACTCAATTGTTCGGATTTTGTTTGTCGTATTTTAATAGTTTGTTTTGTTGCCGTTTGAAAGAAGGTATGGGCAAACACAGAGATTTGTAACATAGCCCTGAATTCAGCACTAACCTGAAAACTGGACTATGCTAGCTTAGAAAGGCAGGAACAAGTATGTTTTTTTGTTTTTTTTCAGAAAATAAAGCAGATACAATCAAAAAAACACTTTAAATGCACGGAAAATGATACTTATTGTTATATATATATCAGATCAGAGTTGTAGTCAATGCCCCTAGTAGTAAAGTAGGAAGAAACACAAATTACAGTAAAATACAAAATACAGTAAAAGCAGATGAATAAAGTGCAATATATATATATATATATATATATATATATATATATATATATATATATATATATATATATATATATATATATATATATATATATATATATATTTATATAACAACAGAAAACGAACAAACTGATTTAAACAAGTTACCCAACTAACCAAAAAAAAAGCTCAAAACTGAGCCCTGTTTCAGCAGCCTTCAATCAGACAAGTTCTAACTGCACACTCCTGCCACTAGGGTGCAGGGGAACCTTCTCCAAAAAAGGATGGCCTGGATCAGTGCTCAAGTTATACAAACAAAGCTAGATTCAGCAGGCCTGAATCTGGTCTATGCTACAGCAACAAGGCGCACCGGTTTCAGAAAGAAACAGTTCAAATAAGCAGGCACAATAAGCCTGTGACCAGAAATTCCCAGCTCAGAAGGGCAGAATCCAGCCTCTCCTCCCACAAGAGTGCAGAACACAAACCTTCTTAATGTAGAATAACTGGCCTGAAGCCCAAGTGCTTAAACCAGAACTAATACACTTTTAGAATAGCAGACACTGAGCCTTTAATCAGCAATTCCCATCTTAGAAGGATGTAAGCTACCTGTCCTGACACAACAGTGCAGACCACAAACCTACTTAATGTAAAACAACTTTCTGATTTAAAAGCCCACATTTGCACTTGTTTCCCCCTTTCCCGTAACTAGTTTAGTCCAGATACAGATTCTTACGTTTAGCACTTGAATTTGCTTATTCGTGATCAGCACTTGTTCAGAACTTGTAAGCACTAAATAACCTACTAATTACCTAATTACTACAGCACTCAACCTTCCTCATTACCTAGAGGAAAACAGTTTTGGTATTTACTTTCCTCACTTGCTTAGAGAAAAACAGCTCTTGTACTCACTTTCCTCATTTATCTAGAGGAAAATAGTTTTTATTCAGGCATGTCCAAGGGTCAGCTCCCAGTGTTCTCTCCTGTCTATCTGATGAATCTGGGCATCTTGGGGCAATGTAGAAATTGCCTCATGTATACAGACAACCCTCTCCTCCTACCACCCAACACTGCAACCTGTGAGAGATGCACTTATCTACCAAACTGGAGGTAAAGCTCTCTCAAATCAAGACTGATCTTGACAGTCAAGAGGAGAAGGTAAACACTTGCACCACACCACACTCATCACATAGTCTCACTAAATCTACACCATCAAAATCCACACATAGAAATACAAAAACATTTGCGGAGGCTCTCAATAATAATCTGCTCAAGCAACAGAGACCTCCAAAGCAGAAATGCAAGCAACCTCCACCCCCAACACAACCCAAGTGACACATAGCCCGCAGACACAGTGTGCCATTCAACCACAGCCAATAAGGCAAAACAACGTACTCAACACACTAGTCATAGGTGACTCTATAGTCGGACACACTGATGTCCCACTCACCAGGCTAAACAAGGAGAAGGTTTCTGTCAGCTGCCTGTCAGGTGCCAGGATCCGCCACATAACCCATGCACTCAGGTCACTCCACAACAAGTACAAATATGACTCTGTCATTGTCCATGTTGGTGTGAACGACCTGAGACATATCTCCCTGTACTACATAAAAAGAGACACGGAAGAGCTCTTTAATCTTGTAGGCTAGGCAGGTATGACCCTAGCCCTGAGTAGCATTCTGCTATCACCCAGAATGATGCCGCAGTACAAGGACAAAATGATTGACTTCAACAATTGGCTAAGCTTCTGGTGCCATTCTAAAGGGATCCAGTATCTGTCTGCCTGGGATGACATGGTTGACAGACCACGATGCTTTGCCAGAGATGGCCTGCACCTGTTACCTGTGGGATTCTGGATACTGGCTAAGATTCTTGCCACCCCTATAGTGCCTTTTTTAGGCAAGGTTCAAATGACAAATTCACCACCATAACAGGCAAGCAAAAACTGAGGGTGATGCTACTCAATGCCAGAAGTCTAAATCTCAAAATGCACTCACTCAAGGCACTCCTTAAAATGGAGAACATTGATATCTGTGCAGTGACTGAGACCTGGTTCAAGGCTCCAGAGAGCACCCCTGCACTACCAGGCTATAACTCATACCACACTTTTCGGCCATGTAACCTGGACCGGAACACCAAAGGCGGAAGTGTATCCATATTCATAAAGGATATCCACACCTCCAGGCTAGTTGCTCATGATAATGCAGCCGAGGTTATCCAAGTGCAACTAACTCTGGGCAAAACTGCAATCCAAATTGTAGCTTGCTACAGATCACCCACCATGCCCCAGGATTCCCACTCCTCTTTTCTTGATGTACTGGAAAATAATAGGGTTCAACCAAACACCCTAATAATGGGTGATTTCAACTACCCCACCATTAACTGGGAAAACTACTCATGTACCAACTCCTTCGCTCAACACTTTCTGTAATTCATAAATTCCAATGCCCTGGATCAACTTATCCACACCCCCACCAGGGGCAACAATATCCTAGATCTAGTCATTACCAATATGTGTGACCGGTGTTCCACACCTGAAGTCAATGCCTCATTGGTCCGATCCGACCATAAGCTAATTACCCTAGATATCCACATCCTGCCTCCACCCCCCATTAAGGAAACCATAATAAAAAATTTCTCCAAAGCCAACTTCATGCTTCTTAAGACAGAAGTGGTGAACTTCATGACAACCACGCAGATGCACAATACAGTTACGACTACTGAATCCTACACAATTGCACTTTATAAGCACTTACATGAGTGCATGGATCGTGCTATCCCAAACAGAACCAAGACGCTATCCTCCAAAAAAAGGAAGCCAATATGGTGGTCCCCTGCCATAAACAAACTGTACAACAGAAGGAAGAAACTCTTGCAAAAGAGAGTAAAATCCCATGAATGGAGGAGCTCCCTGGTCAGCCTCGGTAAGAAGCTGCAATCCCTGATAAAATCCTCCAAAGCTAGTTACGAAAACAAAATTGCCACTGATTCTAAAGACAACCACAAAACATGCTATAGCTATGTCAAGAATCTGAATGGCAACACTCAGATCTGCTCTGAGTTACAGCACAATGGCACTAAATATACAGACCCAACTGATATTGCCAACATCCTGGCAGATAGGTTCAGTGCTAACTTTACCCCCCTCTCACCCCCTAAAGAGCCCATTTCTATACTGGAAGAATGCAAAGTTCCTGTAATCACGGCTGCACAGGTAAAAAACACTCTCTTCAAAGCCAAGAACACAGCATCCATGGGACCAGACAACATCCCAGGCTACGTTCTACATGAACTACAGAACGAACTGGCACCCCACCTAAGTATCATGTTCAATCATAGCCTCACCTCAGGCTTTGTGCCTGCTGAATGGTGCACAGCAATGGTTATCCCACTCCACAAGGGGGGAGCCACAACAGACCCCGGGAACTACCACCCCATTAGCCTGATGAGCCTGGTCTGCAAGGCCATGGAATGTATCATCATGGAACTTATAAACAAAGACATTGGTAATTTCCATACTCTGGATCCCACCCAGTTTGGGTTTGTAAAAGGCAGATCATGTCTCCTAAACCTGATAGACTTCTTTGAAGCAGTCACCAAAGCTGTAGACAAGGGTAAGGTGGTTCACACAGCCTATCTAGATCTTGCCAAGGCTTTTGACACCATCCCCCACTCTGGAATTATAGATAAACTCACTAAACTAGGTATAAATCCCTACGTCACAAGATGGGTTGCCAACTGGCTCACTGACAGAACCCACACTGTGAAAGTAGCAGACTCCAAATCCGACTTCAGACCAGTGACAAGTGGAGTACCACAGGGTTCAGTCCTGGGTCCTCTCCTGTTTGGTATCTACTTCTCTGAAGTACAGGCTAACACAGAAGGTCTTTGGTTCGCAGATGACTGCAAACTAGGAGCCATATTCGAAACTCCTAACGATGTGGACATCCTACAAAAGAGCCTCACTGAGACAGATGCCTGGTGTCAAAGCCATGGCCTCAAGCTCAATGCCAAAAAGTGCATTGTCATCCCCTTTGGTAAAAACTCTGTACCCATGAACTACAACATAGGCGGTAGTATACTTAACACCGAAAGTGTGATAAGAGACCTTGGGACACAGGTGGACAGTAGTCTCTCCTTTGATAATCACATCACCACAGTAGTCAGGAAATCCTTCTACATGGCACACCTCATCACAAAAGGTTTCTCATCCAGAAAAAAAGAGGTCATTAGACCCATTATAGAGTACAACGCCCCTTTTCGTATGTACCTCTCAAGACATCTCCAACAACTGGAAAGGCCGCAGAAATACCTCACAAACAGGATTACCGGCCTCAAACAGATGCCCTACGCTGACAGTCTCAAAAAACTCCAGCTTTACTCCGTCGCATATCGCCTACTCAGAGGTGATCTCTGCCTAACATACAAAGCTATGTCAAACCCAGAGCTGTTGGACATGCTCCACTTAAAGAAATCCCAATCCCTCCGAGCTACACGCTCTAGGGACCTAAACCTTGTCACCACAATAAACAGAACATGCCAGAGGGATAGATTCCTGTCCCAGAGACTTCCCCATACTCTGGAATAAACGACCTATCTATATCAAACAAAGCTCCTCATTAGCACTCTTCAAGAAAAATTTTGATGATTGGATGGGAAATAGGAAATTCACCCCAGGGATCACCTCTGTGGCTCTGCTCGACAGTGGCACAGGAAAATAATTTTCTTGGGTGGCAAAAGCTAGGGTACCTTTTTGGCTGGGCTTGTATAGGCCCCAGTGCCGATAGCCTAGTACCTACCTATGAACTTATGAACCTATGAAGCCCAAGTGCTTAAACCAAAAGACTTAGAATAACAGTTACAATTTAATCAGGCTACTACCAAGCAATAATAAATGCAGAAGAATAAATAAAATTGAGTACTTTTAAGAAGAGGCAAAACCAAAATAAAGTAGGAGGAAACATGCACAAATACAGTAAAAGCAGATGAATAAAGTGCAATTTTTGTTTTTGTTAGCAAAGTGCAAGTAGAGAGGAAGGAAGAACCTAAGTGGGTTGGCCTTCTCAAATCTTCTCTGTATTAAGTAGAATGAACACTAGACTCAGGATATAATCTCACTGTACTCGGTTAAGTGAGCAAATGAGATGGACCCAGGAGGAGTGTTCAAATAGAGACTTACAGGAGGGGTGGGCAATTCCAGAGCCACTAACACCAAAACAAGACTGGGGGGTGGGTGGGGAGCTAACCGCAGAGAGACACACAGACCACTATTCAGTGAAAACAATTAGGTAACAGAAAAAAATGAAATACAGTTCTTTTAAAACTGCAAGTTTGTACTTAGAAGACTAAAATACAATACTGTAAGTTTGCACTTAACTAATGCAAATGCAGGTGATTGTAGTCAACCAAGTCTCTCAGAAGTTGTGCATAAAATGAATTCTCAAACTTTGTGGCTAGCACTTAAAGTACAGAGGAAGCCCTCTCTTGTTTAGTTTTCATTCCTGCTTGAAGTCAGTATGCTTCTGCTAAAATAAGTAGGGAGATTTGTTCTCTTCACGTTTCAAAACTTTCACTATGTTTCGATCTGATGAGGTCAGCAGATATGTATGCAGTCCTATGATTGCAGATCTGTACATGTAATCATTTTCAAGGCGACCCATACCTCCTTCAGAAAGAGGGATATATAATCTTAGTATACACTGATTTTTATGGTTACTATCAAAATGTTGAAATTCATTTGGTCTAACGTTCATATGATCGACCCATATGGTTGACACATGAATATTAAGTAGTTAATTTGGCCGACAGGACGTGCATGCAAATTACCTGTCGACATTATGTTGCAAACAGGGCAAGGATTTTTCCTTGTCTGCACTTTGTGCAATCTCGGAGTTGTAATATATAAGTAGCAGGAGGTGTGGGGGGCACAACCCCCCAATGGGAGGTGCAGGGGGGTGCAGCCCCCCTGCAAAAACACTAGTGTTAGTTTGCAGGTGTTTTTGACCATTTAAATTTAGACATTTTTTTCGGTATTTTGAACATTCAATGTAATGACTTTCGACGTTATGAACGTCAACCAAATGAATTTCAACATTTTGATAGTAAACCAATTTTTATATATCATTTGATAAGGGTGAAACATTTTTCTTGTTTTCCTGCCCAACTGATCCAATACCTTTTGAGGCCTATCAATTTCCCAAAACTGTAAGTTAGAACAGGAAGAGCAAATTGGTTTATAGCTTTGACTTTGTTCATAGATCATCAGGGCTGTTTTCAGTATTAATTTTAATCTTCTAAAATATTCTTTACTGATTTTTGTTTGCATTTGTTCATGTTTCATTTCTGATCCTTCATCAGTTTCCAAATATGTATACACTCCCTCCTGCTCAAGTTCCTTTATATTACATTCCTGTTCCAGATTGATAGTTCCTTGGTCCTCAACTTTCCTACTTGTTGTTTTTGCACATTTATCAAGACCAAAGACATTCTTATAGCAGCTGAGAATGTTTTGATCACTTCCATTTGTGCTTTATGCTCCCCATCTGATGAACCATACAGTTTTAAATCATCCAGATGAGAAGTCTTTATATTTTGTTGTTGTCTGGTAGCCAAATTGTAACCATGACCTAATCTGCTAAGTAGACAGCTTAATGGATTAAGGACAAGGCAAAAGAGCAGTGTTGATAAAACATCACCCTGGAATATCCCCTTTTGAATTTTTGTCCCTGGGATAATTATTTGTCCTTTATCGTGGCTTAGCTGCCAAGTGGTTTACCATTATTTCATGGTCGCTGTAATGTAATTAATCAATGTAGGATGTCTGTTACACTTCTATAAGCACTCCTTTATCCATGAATGTGGGATGCTGTCAAATGGTTTTTTGTAGTCTATCCATGTCATACTTAGATTCTTCCCCTTTTTACAATTCTCCATTATGACTTTAACAACAAATGACCCTTTGTTCATATAACTTTCTTCTGTTACCCTTTTGCTCAATTGCCATGATTGAGTTAATAGGATCATAGGATCATATGAGGTTACTAGGCTATTGGCCCTGAGGCCCTTATAAGCCTATGCAAGAGTTTAGCCTAAGTCAGCACCCAGAGCCCCTGTCCAGCAGGGACACAGGTTGAATCCCACGAGTGTATTTTCTGTTTCCCATCCAGTTATCCAGGTTGTGCTTAAAAAGGGATAATGCGGTACTCTGCTTGACATGGAGAGGGAATCTATTCCACACATGGGGGAGTCTCTGGGACAAAAATCTGTTGTGCCAACAAGTCCTGTTGATATCACAGACCAGGTTGAGGTCGCATGTACAGTTTGCTCGACTGGAGCTTGACTTGCGGATATGCAGCAGTCTCATCAAGGCGAGGTCTGAGATTGCTTTGTATACCAGACAGAGGTCACCTCTGAGGAGTCTGTATGAAACTGAGTAGAGGGACAGGGCTTTTAGCCCATTTGTGTAGGGTAGGTGTTTGAGGCCCTGGATTTTCCTGGTGAGGGACCTCTGTGGTATCTCCAGCTGCTGCATGTGCTTTGTGAGGTACATGCTGCAGGGGGTGTTGTGCTCAAGAATTGGCCTTACAAGGGAAGAATACAGGGATCTTATAACCTCTTGGATGAGATACCCTTATTTATGACGTGGGCCATGTAGAAAGCTTTCCGTACAACGGAAACAATATGGTGGTCAAAAGTCAGGTTGCTATCAACCTGGGTGCCCAAATCCCTCACTACTGATTGTGTACTTAGGACATTGTTATTAATGTGATACTATGTGGGAACATCACTCTTCCCAAATGGGATGATGATTCATTTTTTGGCATTCAGCTTGAGGCCATGTTTCTGGCACCAGTCATTTGTTTGGGTAAGACCCTCTTAGGGGATGTCCACATCACTTGGGGAATTGATGACTGTGCCCAGCTTGCAGTCATCTGCAATCTTGGTCAGCCATAGTTCACTGGGTTTGGCCTTCACCTCAGAGAAGTATATCCTGAATAACAGAGGCCCCAAGACCGATCCCTGGGGTACGCCGCTCATTACGGGTTTACTGCTTGAGGTGGCTTCCCCTATTTTGATTAGGTGGACTCTATCAGTGAGCCAGTTTGCTACCCATCTGGTAACATATGGATTGATGCCTAGTTGAGAGAGTTTATCTACTATGCCCAAGTGGGGAATAATGTCGAAGGCTTTGGCCAGGTCACGGTAGATGGTGTGCACCATCTTCCTCTCATCCATGGCTTTGGTGACTGTCTCAAAAAAGTGAACCAGATTTAACAGACATGACCTCCCCTTGATAAAGCCAAACTGTGTGGAGTCAAGTGCTTGGAGGTTGCCAATGTCCCTGTTAATGAGGTCCATGATAATCCATTCCATGGCCTTGCAGATCAGGCTAGTTAGGCTGATGGGTCTATAATTTCCCAGATTGGTGGATGCTCCAGCTTTGTGTAAAGGGATGACAGTGGCTGTCCTCCACTCGGCTGGGACAAAGCCGGTACTCAGGCTTTGGCCAAATAGGGTTCCTGTTTTGCTTTAAATAACTATAATCTCTGTCAGTATCAGTACCAGTATACAGTTTATATATTATTGGAAGACTAGTTGTTAGTCAATAGTTTTTAAGATAGCTTGCAGGTTTACTCTTAAGGAGGAGTTATCGTTTTCCTTCTTATTAACCAGGTTTGTGCCTGTTCGGGGTACACATGTAAGTAGTTCTTACTCAAGGCTAAATCTATGTGTAACAATATTAATACTTTAGCCAGAAGTTATGTACTACATCTAGGTCTGGGGTTTTCCTGTTAGAAGGTTTTCATAATTTTATTTCAATTTCTCGGTCTGTTACTTCTTCCCATTTCATATCATGTACATTTGAAATTCTTACAATTTCTTTTACTTCTATCTAGTCAGCATCTTTGTTGTGTTCCACATGATGCCTTCTAGTCAACTGACAAAATCATTCCCTCATCACTGAGGTGAAAGTTGGTTAAGAGGAGCCATCATATAAGCAGCCATTGGGACTCATTTGAGGTTTGTCAGTTTTATTGCACTAAATTCTCACAAGTTTGACTGCGTAAGGGGAAGGGGTTATTCAATGGGCTGCTGTGAGTGATGTTGCCAGCAAATACCCCTGCCCACCAACCCTGAAGCCCAGGTGATAGTATCCCAGGTCTCCACTGGAGAAATTTTACCACCCCACTTTAGCCGCAGGTGCA
The DNA here is from genome assembly GCF_019279795.1 of Protopterus annectens. Taxonomy (NCBI): domain Eukaryota; kingdom Metazoa; phylum Chordata; order Ceratodontiformes; family Protopteridae; genus Protopterus; species Protopterus annectens. The sequence goes on from NC_056739.1 coordinate 1,105,905,015, forward strand.
TACATCTCATCAAGAGAGGTGAACAGGTCATTCCCTTTCTCTCCTCTTCCCCCTTCTCTGCCTAGCTTCTCCACCTCTAGGGCTGCTAACTGAACACTGGTCACCTGGGACACAGGGCTCAATCCCTCTGTGTCACAGAGCCAGGCAACACGTTTGTCTTATGTGGATGTCTACAGTTCTTCAAATATAGCTTTCTATCTTACCCACAAATAACATAGGACCTTGTTTTAACTGCCTGAATAATAATATCATCTTCAGATTGTAAACATTGTTATTTTTTGTTTTCTTATTTTATCTTCACCTTCTTCCCTTTCTGATGTACAAGTAAGAGATTTCAGTTTTATCCAACTTCTTTCTGGCATTTCCTTTATTTTGCATTGATTTTCAAGCACCAGTAGTATAGATGAGGTAGGCACTTTGCTTTATAACCTTCTGCCCATTAACAAAATTAGCTTGTTAGAGACTGAGTTCCTGCAATGAATTATTGCTCTTACTGTATTCCAAAACTACGAAATTATAACCCTCAAAGCCTTTTTGCTACAACTCTGTCTTATGACATTTTTCACTGTTTAAATCATTGTGTTACTTTGCTAATTAGACTGTGGCTAGTGTGAACCAGATTTTATATTTCTGAACCTTTGTCAGATATGAGGACATCAGGCATCCCCTGTTTCATAGAATATGGTCTTTGATGCACCAGTTACTCCTCCACTTGTAGTGTTTTTCAGTCTATTTTCTGGTACTTGGAATAATAATATTCACATATGTGAAACATGTCTTCTTTAAAATGAAACAAGTCTAGTCCAGCGCAACTCCGTGGTCTTCTTAGAAGAGGGAATGTTATAATTTCTTCCTTTTGTTGTTATGGTATGATTTGCATATGGTACAACTCTACTGCTTTTTCTGTTTGAGTCAACATTTCAACATTCCTGGCCAAACTATAACATAACAACTCTTGATTTTATATATATATATATATATATATATATATATATATATATATATATATATATATACACACACACACACACACATATATATATATATATATATATATATATATATATATATATATATATATATATATATATATATATATATATATATATATGGATTCCTATTACAAGAACGAAAGTTCACTACTTTGAACTTGTAATAGGAAGCCTCACTTCTGCAAAAGTTGACGTTAACAAAAGTGAACTTTTGTGTATGTACACTTCACCAAAAACACGGCAGCACAGTGGAGGACATAAAAAACAAGCTATGTCCTCCACTATGGTGGCGTAATCACGGACCTTAGGGTTAGGGCACGGGTTAGGGTAAGGGGATAGTTAGTAAAGCTATCCCCTTACCCTAACCCACGCCCTAACCCTAAGGTTCGTGACTATCGCACCATAGTGGAGGTCATTGCTATGTCCTTCACTGTGCTGCAGTCATCACGGACCTTAGGGTTAGGGCACGGGTCATGGTAAGGGGATAGCCCATAGGGCTATCACCTTACTATGACCCGTGCCCTAACCCTAAGGTCCGTGAGTGCTGCACTGAAGTTCAGTACAACACCCGTTTGTATAATGAACTTCGCGTAAGTGCACTTTCGATTAAGTGTACTTTCACTGCAGTGAGCATTCCATGCACTATTTCGAATTAGTGAAAATTCGATCTAGTATATGGAACCCATATATATATATATATATATATATATATATATATATATATATATATATATATATATATATATATATATATAAAACATTATTTCAAATTACATTTCATGTATTCTTTCAGGCATTTGACTTTTTAGTTAACTGGTAGCTATTATTTTGTCAGCTTTGAACATTAATCCTAAGGCAAGACTTATTTCTTCCTTGAAAAAGAAAGATAATTTATTTCCTTACTGTTGTTTTTTGAACATATCTAGGTTTCAGAGTATCTTCTTTCAGCAATTACATTTCTATTTCAATATATACCAAATATACGCTAAGAAGGACCATAGCTCACTGCAAATGCTTACTTTCAAAAATCACTTTTAACAAAAGACAAATAAAACAAAAAAATGAACCCCGAGGGTTAAAACACTTTTACACACAGGTTAAGCACTTTCATCTGCTAACTGCAGACTTCATCAGAACAATGAAATGTGTGTTTCTCCCCCCTATATAATACATTTTCAAAAAATCAAGATCCAGTGGGAATGCTCAGTCAATTGTCTTTCTCATGAATAAAACATAACCTTATGAATGTTCATTAATTCTTCTCTTCAGCCTACACAGTTTTGTATTACAGAATTAATGAACATTCATAAGGTTATGTTTTATTCATGAGAAGGTCAATTAATTGAGCATTCCCAACAAGGCTGATAGAGGTCTTCAGTCAACCAAGCTTGCACAATGACAACCAATCCTGCGTGATGACCTCATCGCGAAATTTGGAGGAAGGGAGAGGCGAGAATCAGAGGCCTAGAGACAGAACAAGCCATGGAAGTAATGGAAGGCAGCATAGCAGCAGAAATGGACCCCCTTATGGGGTTGCAGCCAGCCAGGAAGTGATGTTGGAGGGCGTTTTAAATGAAAAACACACAGGCGACAACTCGGAGGACGTATATGAAGCTGCAGGGGCAAAGCCGAAGAGAGCAGCCCCTACTTGGACATATTCAACAGTTGCACAACTTCAGAACTCAGGTACTGTGAATTACTCAACTTTTAAGAGTAATGGTAAACAGCAGGCAACTGCTAGTAAAAGAAATATTAATGTATTATGTGGTGCAGCGTTGGAATCCTATTTAGGGCAACAGTTTACTTTTAACAAAGAGAAACTGAGCCCTATGGACATTTGTGTTGACAAACATCAAGTAAATTATGAAAAGACTTTGAAAGACCTAATATATGACTTTTGGAAACAACTGGGGGTTATTTGAGGGTTACAAATGAACAATACATACTTGAGTAGATGCCTTGAGTTAAAAATTGTGCCTATGGGGCGTCAATTTTTCAAGATACCAATGGAAATGGAATTAAATGCAGAAAATAAAAAAGAATGCAATTTGTTGTTTGACAGTTTTAGTTTTAAATTTATGGAGTTTTTAATCAAATGTAATGATAACAAGTTATGTCATTTGTTAAAGGATGTTGAACAATTGAATGAAAAAATACAGAAAGATATGTTATTCAATCAGTGGGAAAAATTATATGTGAAGCAATATGACCTTGTAGATGACAAGAGTAAGAAAATATTTAATAAGAAATGTTGTAAATTACAGAGATATTGAACAGTATGATAAACAAATGGCTTATACATGGAAGAAGGAAGACAGAACACATAATAGTACTTATGGCAGAGGTAGGAGATATTACCCTTACATGAATAGAAATGAAAATAGAACAGAATACAATGATGAAAAGGTTTTTTAGGCAGGAATCAACCATGGAGAGGGGAGCACAGGGATGCATGGAGGGGGGAGAACAGAAGAGAGGGGCGTGCACCAGTGGCAGGGGAAGGAAGGAAGGATGGAGAAACGAGGCAATGAAGTGGAGATAAAGCAGCACAATGCCATACAATTCAGCATGGGGCAATTTAATATAAATAATTACGCACAATTAAAGCTCAAGAAAATTCACTTCATGTTGTTCACAAAAGGTATGAAATATGTCCCTTATGAAAAATTCAGTGTAGTAGACACCTTATTGGAGTTTAAATTGTACTTAAGGAAATTAAATTTGGCCATACACTTTCAGGAGAACCAAAGAAGTGCACAGGAGAATGTGTTTAAGAAAAAAAGTAAATATACGCCCCCATTGCATCCTACATTAGTTACATATGAGAAGTTGGTCACAGAGGAAATATATAAGTTACAAGAATAAAATAATGATACTAAAGTGGCGTATTAAAAAAAACTGGGCTAGGCTGGCTTATGCCCCCTCGGGCAGATAGCCTAGTATGAACCTATGAACCTATGAACCTATAAGTGTACGAAGGGAAAGAGAAGGTGCAACTTAAGTAGGGAGTAAAACAAATTATTAAACGAAATATGTTATGAGACCAACATTCGAGTTATGAAACCGGATTGGGGGGGCGTAGTACTAGTAGAAACACAGGATTACAATAACAAAATATTTGAAATATTACATAATGATAGTAAGTATATGGTATCTTCTATTAATGAAGTTAACATCGGACATAGAAGGATTGATTTATATCTAGAAGAGTTTCTTTTGGATAACAGGATAGATATGAATTTGTACAATTTTTTGAGATTGGAACATCCAGTACTTGCCACCATAGTAGGGATCCCAAAGATCCATAAAAGTATTGAAGATCCCCCTTATAGGCCCATTATGTCCGGTAGTAGGTCTAGGACATTCCCATATGGGAAAGTAATAGATGGATGGTTAAAACCAATATATGGCAGAGTGCACCATATAGTGAAAGACTCATGGGACTTTTTGGGAAGGTTGAAACCTGAAATTTGGAAGGAAGGGTTAGTGTTTGTAACCATTGATGTGGTGGACTTGTTCTCCTGCATCCCAAAGGAAGAAGGACTACAAAGGTTTAGTAACAGTATACAGAAGTATATGAACTTTGAGTGGGAAAAGACAAGTTTAATTTGTGAGTTTATGTCTATTGTATTAGATTTTAATTACATCTGGTTCAAGGGTGAATACTATAGACAAAAAATGGGGTAGCCATGGGGGCGGCGTGCGTCCCCATATATGCAAATATGGTGTTGCTAGATTGGGAAAGTGAATATATTTTGGATAGTCAATATGCTAGTAAATGTATATGCTACACTAGGTTTTTGGATGATATTTTTATTTTATGGGATGGTACAACAAGTGAAGTATTTAAATTACATTAGTAGTTATTTAAAATTCAACCATAGTAGTAGCATGACAGGGATAGCATACTTAAGACATCTTTATATCGAATGGGACAGCAGGATTTAAATCCAGAATATATAGAAAAGAAACCTTTAGTAACACATATTTAGAATACACTAGTTGTCACCCAGCAAGTCAAAAAAGAGCATCATCAAGGGTCAGTGCATAAGAGCTGCGAGAATGACATCCGATTTCAATGAAATGAAGACAGAGTTAGAATATATAGGAACATTATTTGGGGAAAGGGGTTACCCCAGATATTTAATTGATGATGTCACTCAATATGTACTAAGAGAATGGGGGAAAAATACAAACCACTTCTTGGTATTGGGTTGGAGAAATACAGGGGCGAACATGAGGATGAGAAGGAACATTCATGTCACAGGGCTTGTGTAGTGGGGTGCAGTCCATACGCTGAGGAGATAAAGAAAATAATGAGACAAAACTGGAACATTCTAAGAAGTGATGACTTGGTTTACAGTAAAGTGGGTACAGGGCCTATGTACGTGTATAAGACAGGGTCTAACCTAAAGAATAGGTTTGAGAGAGTGAAAGGTAGAATAAAGGGTGACATTGGAGACGGGTACACCAAAAAACGTGGGCAGTGTCAGCAGTGTAAGGAGATTATAGAAGAGAAATTGATTACATTGGGGGATGCCAACCACACTAGAGTAAAGTTTAAGAAAGGGAGTTGTTTATCTCAACATGTCATATACTTGGCTAAGTGTATGGCATGTCCGAGTTATTATGTGGGGACGACAGACAGACAATTGAGGAACAGGATATATGATCATATCTACTGCATAAGGAAAAATTATAAAAACAATGCTTTGTGTAGACACATACTTAAATATGATGCAAGCCACGTGTTTAAATTTGGGATTTTAGAACAGGTAAAGGTGGATTTAATGGGAGGAAATGTTAAGGTCATATTAACAGAAAAGGAGGTCAAATGGCAACTCAGGCTAAATGCAACCAAAGAACTTGGGTTAAATGAACATATTCCCACTAACCCAATCTTGGATGCAAGGATATGAATGACATGTTGCAGTGGGGTATATATGTATGCACAGAATAAATTCAGAAACAAGTGAATAGAACAAAATAAAAAATGAAAACTGGTGCAATAAGAAAGGAGGCAACATGTCAGGTTATAAAGTCCAAATAACTAAAGCGTAATATCAAGTGTTAAAGATGTATATACTTTTTAACATAGCGCAAATGAGTATCAATATGTTTTTATATATATATATATATATATATATATATATATATATTTTTTTTTTTTTTAATGTGTTCTCATACTATATAACAAAGTACAATATTGCGTTCTAAAGAAGTACATATATTTTTTAACATAGCATAAATTATTTAAAAATGTATAAATGTGTTTTTATACTACAATGTGATATACATATACACATGTGATTGTTTTACAGGTATATTTAGAAACTGTATGGTAAGAGGGTGTAATACAAAACTGTGTAGGCTGAATGAGCAGAATTAATGAATATTCATAAGGTCATGTTTTATTCATGAGAAGGTCAATTGAGTGAGCATTCCCACTGGATCTTGATTTTTTTGAAAATGTATTATATAGGGGGGAGAAACATACATTTGATTGTTCTGATAAAGTCTGCAGTTTGCAGATGAAAGCACTTAACTTGTGTGTAAAATAGTTTTAACCCTCAGGGGTTCGATTTTATTTGTTTTATTTGTCTTTTATTAAAAGTGATTTTTGAAAGTAAGCATTTGCAGTGAGCTACTGTCCTTCTTAGCGTATATTTGGTATATATTTTTGGTTATTTGGTCGCATATATGCTTACAACTTGGTATTTCTATTTCAATGTCATCACATAATTGGATGCTTTTCCTTCTTTCACCAGCAACTGTAAAATTACCCAAATATTAATAGTTCTTCCTTTATCAATTCTTCATGTGTATTTACTAGATATACTCTTTTCAACATATCCGCTCTGTGTAGCTTCTTGCTTGGTCTATGTTTGGCTTTCAGTTCATACTAGCAATATCTGCTACAGACTCAGTAGTGCTTTGTGTAAAAAACTTTTTGAATAGGCTTTGCACCCAAAATTCTTTACTATAGACATATTCCAGAAATTAATCACATCCATGTACCGTTGCTCACTACTTCTTTGTCTATCTGAGTTATCTGTTTTGTGTATTTGTGAATGATACCCAGTCTATTGAACGATTACTGCTTTATATATATATATATATATATATATATATATATATATATACACATCACAATCCTGAAAACACAAAGTGTTAGGTCATCGGTGGGTCCATGTAAGTGATGAGTTATGTTTAGGGTTAGGTTAGTATAAGTGAGTTAGGTTAGTTAGGCGCAGGTTAGGCATGTATGCAATAGTGACAAGGGGTTAGGGTGAGTTGAGTTAGGGGAAGGGCGCAGGTCAGGTGTGCGAATGAGCAGCGGACCTTAGGGTTAGGGTTAGGGTCAGGGTCAGTTGGTTTTGATTTTTTTTTTTTTTTTTTTGCATTTTCAGTCATTAGATTTCGGGATTTTGACTTTCAGGCTTATAGTGTTTCAGGATTCTGATAGGGAACCATATATATATATATCTATACACACACACACACACATGTATATATATATATATATATGTGTGTGTGTGTGTGTGTGTGTGTGTGCATGTCTGCATGTATACATTGTAGCAATAATGAAGAGATTATTAGTTACTGATAGCCATTATGTAAAAACATTTGGACAGATATAAAGCAGATTTTTTAGATTTTGCTTGTTTTAATGTGAATATATATATATTTTTTTCATTTTAAGATATACAGGTATGATGTTTCACTTAGTAAGTGTGACATTACTAAAAGTCCTTTTTACCAGAGTCAGAGAGAAAGTAGGCCTTCTCCGAGAAAAGGTACATTGATGACAGACAATAATATTCAGTAGCATGTGAAAGGAAGATAATGTTACAACTCTTACTAAAAGCCATTTGGAATAGGAGGGTAATACATGGGAAATTGTAGCAAGCAGAGTAGTCAAATTTTGATAAACACCTTCACTGCTATCATTCTTCATACCTCTGGCGTTGGGTATTTATAGAATTTATAGCAAACCTTTAACTGCTTCATGAACATATCTACTATATTTTCTGTGTGAGACTTGAATGAATAATGAATATCAAGCCAAAAGAACAGGTGACGTGCTGAAAGCGTTTGAGATTTCTGTCTCTTAATGATGAAGATTAACATTGGCTTGTTACGTATCAGCTTCTGACAGGTATCAAACAACATTGATGCTATTTGGTGGGGAGAGGTTAATCTAAGTGTGCTAATAATTAACTAGGTGTACACTGTATATCTCAGGCCAGACTGGACTAATGCAGCTGGAAATACTGGATAATATCAATATGAATATCTTGTTTCAGAAACAAAAACAATGTCAATAAGAACAAGGAAAAATAAAATTGAGGCTAAAATTGAACCGGGAACTCAATTTCATTGATCAAAATATTTGCTCCAACTTCATGGTGAACATACGATTTTGTAGGCTGTTGGAAGGCCAGCAACAGAGTACAGCTCCAAGTCCACACTTCACGAGTTTTGCAGGCAGTAGAATGTGATCTACAGTTTTCAATGATAATATTACAGCAGTTATTATTTATTTTCATTATGTGTAAATATGTGTTTCGTTATTTATAGCAAACTGTGTACTGTAGTCATTTCTAAAACCATGCTGTGCATGCGCAAGCAGGTAATATTTTGAGCAGAGTTCCAGGAGGTGTTTATAGATTACTCTGTTCAGAATTTGTGCGAGAGACCTTAAATTATAAATAAATACATAACTGATAATGTCTTTAGGTCAGAACACTTTTGGTACTGGAATTATTATAGCAATTCTCATGCAATACAATGGACATGCATGCCTAAAGTATCATGAAATAATTCAGCTTCTCACCATTTTAATACCCAGGTACATTTCTACCAGAAGTGGAAGAACATCTGCTAGACAGCCCTCTGTTGAAATGCCAGGACCTGAAATGTGTAGAAGTGACATGCCAAAGAGAAAAGCAAGAGACTGAAGCCGAAGAGGAAATGCCAAACACGGCTCTTGTCCTTTAAATTTGTTTCCTGCAGGGGCGACTATCCTAGTGCCAACACTTCCTGTCAGCTTCAACAGCCATCAGAAACAACCCAAACTTTGAAAATGAATAGGATTAAAATATTTTAAGGGTATAAGAAAATTATGCAATGAATGAAGTACTTTTATCCAGTTTACATGAAAAAAATGCAGCTTCCAGGTTGGTAGCCACTTACTATTTCTCAGACATTTTTTGTCTTTACTAGAAAAATTAACAAACTATGGTCAATTAACATCAAGGAATTATCAAAAAAAAACACATGAAAAAGAATGGTATTGTTAACTTCTCCATATAAAATTTTGATCTGATTCAAATATTTTTTTTTAATATTTATGTGTGGCAGATTCATTAATATGATATATAAAGACATGCCTGGGAATATCACTTCCCCCAGACAACAGCAAGTTCAATATTTTTTATTATTTTAAAAAAGGCATGTATGATGTTTTAGCTATCAGGTGCGAATTTACTAAAAGTCCTTCACCACATGGCTAAAGTGAAAGTTTGCACCATAGCATTTATATTGCTTTACATAACAACAGTATATCTAGGAAATAGCTACTATGACTCACTTACAAATACTTTTCTATCTAATGTGATGCCATCTTCCATTCTGTATAGACCATATACCATTTTTTCTGTGCTGTAAAATAGCACAGTTTATAAATGATGAACTAATGCATATTTTTTCACATGTCATGTCTAAGCCAAAAGTAATACTATCAGCTATGAAACTCTCCATTGAAAATGAGAGCCTCCCCCATAGAAAATTAACAAATAATTTGTTAAATAGACAGAGCCATGCAAGGGAGGAAGGGGATATGAGTTATGGAACTGATAAATGAGAATTTAAAAACTGGAAGAAATAACTTTTTAATTAGATGTATAAAGCTGAATAAGGAAAATACTTACTTTCATAGTATTTTATGTTGCAACTATATTCAGGTATGTCTCTGTGCTTTGGTGAATAGACCGAACCATTTGAACTTATATTTTTTAAAGGCCGACTATAGGAATTTGTTTCTCTATGCCATTTTTAATAGAAATTAATTTACTCAGATTTGAATAAGTTTATACATCATCCAAAATATCTCTTGGACTCCCATTGTATTTTCTCTAATTCAGAATGAAATTGGAGTGTACAAAGAACATTTGTTTATGCAGTGACACTCGTCCTATAATATATTACATTTGTGCCTTACATATTTGTTCTAAGTAAAACAACAAGGAATTTATTGTTAAAATGAAAATAACAGCCAGTAACAGATATACCCGTCTAGCTGTGGTTCCAATATTATGAATGGAAAATAAATCACAATTAAGTTTAAGCTGTGTCTTTTTAACACTGTAAAATGCTTTATTGTTATGATCAGCTAAACTGGGGCAGCATGATATTCCAGCTCCTGATAAATATAAAACCTGTTTATCGAATCAAATTGTATCAATGTTTATTAAGGGTCATCATCATCTTCTTTCGGCTGTTCCCGTTAGGGGTTGCCACAGCAGATTATCTGTTTCCATTTCTTCCTGTCCTCTGCATCTTGCTCTGTCACACCAACCACCTGCATGTTCTCTCTCACCACATCCATAAACCTTATCTTAGTCCTTCCTCTTTTCTTGTTACCTGGTAGCTTCATCCTTAGCATCTTTTTCCCAATATACTCAGCATCCCTCCTCAGCACATGTCCAAACCAACGTAATCTTGCCTCTCTGGCTTTGTCTACAAACCACCCAACCTGGGCTGACCCTCTGATATACTTATTCCTAATCCTGTCCACCCTTGTCACACCCAGTGCAAATCTTAACATCTTTAACTCTGCCACATCCATCTCTAACTCCTGTCTTTTTGTCAGTGCCACTGTCGCCAACCCATATAACATAGCTGGTCTCACTACCCTCTTGTAGACCTTCCCTTTCACTCTTACTGGTACGTGTCTGTCACAAATCACTCCTGACACTCTTCTCCACCCACTCTATCCTGCCTGTACTCTCTTCTTCACCTCTCTTCCATACTCACCATTACTCTGAACTATTGATCCCAAGTATTTAAACTCATCCACCTTCGCCACCTCTACACCTTGCATCCTCACCATTCCTCTATCCTCCCTCTCATTCACACACATATATTCTGTCTTAGTCCTGCTGACCTTCATTCCTCTTCTCTCTAGAGCATATCTCCATCTCTCCAGGGTCTCCTCCACCTGTTCTCTACTCTCACTACAGATCACAATGCCATCTGCAAACATCATAGTCCACGGGGACTTCTGTCTGATCTCGTCTGTCAACCTGTCCATCACCATTCCAAATAAGAAAGGGCTCAGAGCTGATCCTTGATGTAGTCCCACCTCCACCTTAAACGTATCCGTCACTCCCACCACAGACCTCACTGCTGTCACACTACCCTTGTACATATCCTGTACCACTCTTACATACTTATCTGAAACTCCCGACTTCCTCATACAATACCACAACTCCTCTCTAGGTACCCCGTCATATGCTTTCTCTAAGTCTACAAAAACACAATGCAACTCCTTCTGACCTTCTCTGTACTTCTCCATCAACACTCTCAGAGCAAACATTGCATCTGTAGTGGTCTTTCCCGGCATGAAACCATACTGCTGATCACTAATTATCACGTCCCTTCTTAACCTAACTTCCACTACTCTTTCCCATAACTTCATGCTGTGATTGATCAAGTTAATCTCTCTGTAGTTACTACCACTGTGCACATCACCCTTATTCTTAAAAATCGGTACCAAAACAAATTTTTTCCATTCCTCAGGCATCATCTCACTTTCCAAAATTTTATTAAACAATCTGGTTAAAAACTCCTCTGCTATTTCACCTAAACACCTCCATGCTTCCACAGGTATGTCATCTGGACCAACAGCCTTTCCATTCTTCATCCTCTTCATAGCTATCTTTACTTCCTCCTTACTAATCCATTGCATTTCATGATTCACTATCCCCACATCATCCAACCTTCTCTCCCTCTCATTCTCTTCAATCATCAACCTCTCAAAGTACTCTTTCCATCTGCTCAACACACTCTCCTCACTTGTGAGTACATTTCCCTCATTATCCTTTATCATCTTTACCTGCTGCACATCTTTACTAGCTTAGTCCCTCTGTCTAGCCAATCGGTACAGGTCCTTTTCTCCCTCCTTAGTGTCCAACCTTTCATACAACTCTTCATATGCCTTATCCTTAGCCTTCGCCACCTCTCTCTTTGCCTCATCTCCTTATACTCCTGTCTACTTTCTACATCTCTCTGACAATCCCACTTCTTCTTTGCCAACCTCTTTCTCTGTATACTCTCCTGTACTTCCAGTGGCTGGGTTATCAAAGTTTATTAAGGGTACAGAATAGTAATGCTGTATCCATAACCTCTGCTTGTAAATGCCTATTTGCTCAGTCAATACGTCTACCTGGGCAAAACCCATACTGTGCATGAAATATTACTTGATTTGATATTTTAATAATCATATTATTTATCAACATAGCTGTTATGTGCTAGTCAGTATTAAGGATGAATATTGGACAGAAGTAGTCTTACTTGGTTCTACTCTCTCTTCACTTAAGTTTTAACTCTTTGTAAATGGAAGTCATTGATTTTGATAAATCACAAATTTAAATTGTCAAATAATGGACCACTTGTAACATATCTAGAACTACATCCTTCATGCAAACTTGACAGAATTCTGGTATGAAACCACCACAGTTGGGAGTCTCATCTTTCTTTAATGCCTGTGTAACTTCAATTACTTCTTAGTTAATAATTTCTGAAAATATATTTATTGACCTTTTTAGTCTTTTGTTAACCCGTTAGAGAGAGAGAGAGAAACTATGCCTGAGTCTATATATTTGAATATAAAATTTCATAATATTTATTGAAACAGATACAATAGTTTTAAATGGATATTATATATTCTCTATGTTATCTATACTTGAATTGTACTATTTATATTTTTTTTGCAGACAACAGCATCTTGCTATGTTTTTCCCAACTTATTAACATATCTGTAGTGTTGTTGGATTTTGTTACAGTAGCAGCATCATTCTAATTTTTATTTGATCTTCTTTCTTTTGTAATTCCCATCTTCACACTAACTTGCATATTTATCATAATTCACAACCAGTAAATTTGAAAACTGATCTTATTTTTGACTAACACTTCTCATTTTGTTAGACAGTCTGTTAACTGCATGCGCATCACATATGTATTGCTATGGGTGAAAATGTGTGTGTTAAAAGCATCTTAGTTTATTGAGAAAGTGCTGTTCTGCTATTATCATTCCAAAATGTTTTTATTTTGTTCCAAATGAAAGTAATGAAGACAGAATTGTTTAGCAAATACTTGAGAAATCTCTTACGGTATTACTAGGAAGACTGATTGATTATTCATATCGACTTTCTAAAAAGAATGAACAGAAAAATGAAAATAATTGTCTAATGCCTGTGATTCCACAAACCGAAATCAGGAGTGGTAAATCCCATAACCATCCTTGTGGAAGCCTATGTCTATGTCTGTCATATGTGTGAAAAATATATATATTGATATAGAGCCTTTCTTCTTCTTAAAGAGCAATTAAAGAGTCATTCCTTATAAACTCTGGCAATATCACTCGATGTTTGATGAGTATGTTAGAGAAGCATGTATTCTAGGTTTATAACAGTTTGGGAAACTGTTACTGACTGCACTCAGAAAAACTCTGCCTCGGTTTACTTAAGTATTTTCTTTACAATAAGGGCTGAAATCCATTTAAATAAAAGTAATACTCCACTGTACATCTTGGACTGACATTATACAGAATACTTTTTACCAAAAATGGGGTGTTTGGAAAGAATGAGATAGCCCCTTTTCAGCCGTAATATATTGGGTGCATTTTGATGCCACTATGGTATCCAGTTTGCATGTGACCCTAGAGGTCATTGCTATACTGGAAAAGTCCAAGGAAATAAATTCAACACCCATATCTTTTTCATGAAGAACTACAGGTCTTTATCACTACACACTACTACCTTGTTAGTAGCTTGCTGATCAATGTTCCAACAGTAATCATTATCCTGTTGACACCCCTGTCATCCAGACCTTCCTTATCTACATTACAACCAGAAGTGCTTTCCTTATTGTCTTCAAACATGACTTGCGGAACTCTTCTTGTGCAATACAATCTGATAATTATTTTAGGAGGTTCTAGCACAAATTTACCTTTCTCTTTCGCCTTATTTTCTGCCAAATTGCTTCTCCCGTAACAGTGTTTACAGGCTTATTGTTCACATTCCGTAAAAGGAAAACAAAAAGACCAAATTCTACATAAAGCACCAAGAGATATTGTGATACTAGTGAGTAGAGTTTCACATTAATTGGAGTTAATCAACCAACTTTAATAGGCAGAGCAAATACAATAACCTTTTATGTTCACCACATCAAGCTAGGTGTGAAGTCCTGACTCAGGTTCCACTCAGTATGGCTAAGTATCCAGTAGGTCACCATCTGCTACTTATAGTTCCAGCTGGTACAAAGCCACATGTTGCTTAACATCCATCATTCTGGAGTCTCCCCTGAAGTCTATCACACTGCATGCAAGCTTCATTCTCCATCCAAGGGGACCAGAAAAAATGACAATTGTTCAAGTCCAGCTACTTCACAATGCAATGTTATTCGCTGTACATGCACTCACTTGTTTGCATGACTGATGAATAATTCCCTCCATGGTTTTACAGTGAACTCAATGGATAAAGTTATCATAATTTTTGCTAATGAGAACACAAGTATGTCCACTATGACCACATGACAAACAATAAACAAACCTAGCTGCATGCCAACATACAATTCCACTATCTTAGTGTGAACTTACACTAAAGTGTGATATCTCTGTCATGCACATCCCAGCCACACTATATCACCAGTCCTGTTCAGACATTTGCACGGCTTATTTTTTTATATATTTTTGCTCACACCTGTACTTGGAAACTTGAGATGTGTTTCTTGTGATAGGTAACAACATTTAATGTATGCTTTTTCAGATTTCCTGCTGATGTTCCTTCTTTCTTATTTTCAGATCTGCATTTACATTATCACAGTTGAGTAAAAAAAAAAATGTTAACACAATTTGCAATGCAAAATGGAAGTATGTTTTTAAGCAAACATGTTATATGACAGTAATATAAAAATTCCCCAGAATACTGGTGATTACATTCCAATCCTCCTGGCACTTAGCATTTTTTTTACAAATAAAGGTAGAACTAAGAACAACTACATAGCTGTATTTTTTTGTAATATGCAGTTTTAATAGTGTGTAACTGATCCTTCTAGGCTGGGAAAAAAGTATATGAAATCCAATCCCCTCCCACTGTGAGCTGAACAGGAGATGGAATTTTTTAAATAATACATCACAATATTCTTACAGAATTGACACATTATACAGCTGAAACGACTTTTTCCTAGTGATGTCACTTTAGGAATGAGATGTGTTCTAAATGCTCAGTCTTTAAAGTTTTCAAACAGTATTCTTATATTTAACTAATAAATTACTGGTCAGTAATTAAACATCTAGAACATATACCTAATTAATTTTCAGGAAAAAGTCACTCAATGTGAAGCAGAAATCAGCTGTCGTGAAATTTTATAAAACTAAGAAATAAGTAAATGTATCTGTCACTACTAAATCTGGCAGATTATCAGAGTAGAGGGACAATTTATAAGCTTACATTTTTATAGGAATACAGATCTAGATAGACCTGCTAGTGAGCCACTTAGAAGGCATATTGGCATTAGATAGATCTGTTTTCACTTTGAGACACCTAATTTTGAATGCAGGTTACCCTGAAGGTACACTGCCAAACAAATGAATTGACTTGATAAGTCTGTAGTTTAGGTTTTTCCAAGAATCATGAATAGGTTAGTCTCTTTTTAATTTCTCCAAATCTTTTGAGTTTGTAATACCATGATGGGACTGGACCCCGTTCCTAAGTCAAAGTAAAATTAAAGTTCATGAAATTAGTATTGTTTCAATCGTTGATGTCAGCCAGAAGTGCTCTTTGCAGCAACGGCAGTGTTCCCAGTAATGACTCCTTCTGCAGTTCGTACGGAGATACATGTATTGGTAACATATCTAAATATGACTGTCGATTCTTTTTTATAAGACCCATTGCTGATACTACTACTATTGGAACTGTCTGGGTTCTTTCTTCCACATTGCTCTCATTTCTGCCTGCAAATCCTGATATTTTATAACTTTGTGTCTCTCTGAATGCAGGACACTTTAGTCACTGGGTGTGGTGATTTTAATGATCAATGCTATTTTTGTCTTCTTTTCATGGACCACTATATCTGGTTTTCTTGCCTATATCTTTTGAACTGTTGGTAATGTGCTAAACGTGGTAAATCCCATGTGATGTAGATTTCATCATTTTCTATGATGCTTTGTGGCTCATGTTTCCAGTGTTTTGTCAGCTACTTCAATATTATAATGTTTGCACAATCCCCAATGCAACAGTCTTGCCACATTATTATGCCTTTCAGTATACAGTGGTTCTGCCATTAGTATATCACAACCAGCAACGAGGTGTGCAACTGTTTCCAATTCTGTTTTACAAAACCTACATTTGTCTGTTTCTACCACATGCTCAATGGATGTTGTAAACCAATGTGTAAGTAATCCACTATCTTGGGCTGCCAATACTAACCTTTCATCTTTTGGTTTGAATTCGCCTCTCCTTAACCATTACTGCATTCGATCTTGATCAACATGAAGTTCTTCCAAGAGTTTCCTGTACTTGCAACTGTATTTATGCATTTTCCACATTTCTTGCCTTCTCAGCTGATCCTTCACCTTATATTCTTTCTTTTGTTTTTGGCACATTCAGTTGCTGCCTGATTTTTATCTACTTCTGGTCTGATTTCCATTCCTGCTTGACGCTGATATGCTTCTGCTAGACCAAGAAGGGAAGTCATCTTAGATTTAGTCTCCTCATGTTTCAATACTTTCACTATGTTTGAGTCTTGTGAGGTCAGCAGATATGTATGTAGTCCCACGATTACATATCTGTACATGTAATCAATTTCAAGGAAGCCCATACCGCTTTCGGAACAGGGAATATATAATCTTGGTATACACTTTTTTGTTGTGTCTTTTGGCTTTTCCCAGTTAGGGGTCACCACATTGGAACTCCGGTCCGCTAATGAGTGATAGTTGATTTTTACATGCTGAGTTATCAGCCCTGACGCACAACCTTCAACGAAGGTACGCCCATTCACACATGTCTCCACGCAGAAGATGCTCTAGCTGAGAATTGAAACAGACAGCGTCTTACTGTGAGGCGACAATGCTACCGCAGCACCACCACCGCGGGCCAATGCACTGATTTTTATAAATCACTTGGTGAGGATGAAGTCTATCCAACACATTTTGGGGCTAATCAGTCATTCCAAAACTGTAAGTTAGGACAGAAGAGCAAATTGGTTTATAGTTTGCATTTTGTTCCTAGATGCCAACGTTGTTTTCAGGATTAATTTAAGTCTTCTGAAATATTCCTTACTAAGTTTTATTCTCATTTGTTTGCTTTATTGTTGATCCTTCATCATTTCCCAAAATGTATACACTCCCTCTTGCTCAAGTTCTTTCATATTACATTCTTGTCCCAAACTGATGTTTTCTTGGTGCTGCAGTTTTCCCACTTTAAAAATTGCTTTTGCACATTTATCAAGACCAAATGACATTCTCATCTCATTTGAAAAAGTTTTGACTACTTACAGTTGTGATTTTAGTTCTTCATCTGATGAGCTATACAGTTTTAAATCATCGACAAAGAGAAGATGAGAAGTCTTTGCACTTTGTTGTTTTCTAGGAGCCAAATTATAGCCATGGCCTAAGCTGTTAAGTAGACAGCTTAATGGGTTTGGGGCAAGACAGAATAGCAGCAGTGACAGAGAGTCACCCTGGAATATCCCCCTTTGAATTTTTATCCCTGGAATAATAATTTGTCCTTTATCATGGCTTAATTGCAAAGTGGTCTGCCACTGTTTCATGGTCACTGCAATGTAGTCGATCAGTGTATGGTGTATCTTATACATATCTATGAGAATTTCTGTATGGAACTGCAGGTTAAGGACATTATACATTTTGACTTATAGTATATTCACTTTACTAATTTATTTGGTAAGAAAATGGGTATGCATATGAAAACTGGTAATTTTCAGAAAGATTCAGGGAATGTCTCAAATATAGAAGGTTAGCATGATTTAGTAGTAGTGTGGGCAAAATCAGCAGCATGAAAACCTGCATAACTAGCTGTCATATCTATTGTATCTACCAGAATTGTGTAGCTAACTACTTTTAACTGCCATTACATTTATTTTCCATCCACTGGCATAATATTCAGTTAAACCATTTGGTAATCTTATACTCTCCCACCCTACTACCTTATACATAAAAAGTCCTGCAATTCTTATTAAATCTGTGCCACCTTACTCCACAGTAGAGCTCTCCTAACTCAATATTCTTCTATATCCTTTATATCATATGCTCCCAAATCAATACTGTCCCTCTTCATCCTCTCCCCCACTGTGTACTTTCAGAGCTCTCCAGACATTCCTCATGCATTATAGGGTCCATACCCTTGAATCCCCCTTCTTAATTCCCTTGGAATTCTTTCAAGCAGTCCATTTGGAATGCTCCAGAACAGAACTCAGTACTCCAGAGTTCATCTTAGAAGTGAGCAGCTGCTCTGGTATCAGAATTGTATCTATATATCTTAATCTGTCCTCCGAGGTTTGTACAGTAATAGGTAATAAATATAACCTACTACGAATACATGAGGATAGAAAAGTGAAAGACAACTGGCTGTATTTTCTAATATAGAGTATATATGGTGCACCATTGATAATATAAAAGGAAAGTTATACATCCCATGCTGAAATTGCTGCATAGTAAGCTGCAGTACTTTTTTACTTTTATGGAAACTTTCACACTGAACATAGCAACATGAGGATTTAGTCTAGATAAGATGTGTGTGTGTGTGTGTGTGTGTGTGTGTGTGTGTGTGTGTGTGTGTTTTATATATATATATATATATATATATATATATATATATATATATATATATATATATATATATGTATATATATATATATATATATATGGGTGTACTTTCCTACAACAAAAATTCACTTTTTTGAAATGGGAAAGCACATCCCCACTTAAGCAAAAGTGCGCTTTCGCTTAAGCTCACTAGACTGAACCTACTGCACCACAATGGAGGACATTGAAAAAATGGGCTATGTCCTCCACTGTAGTGCGATAGTCACAGACCTTAGGGTTAGGGCACGGGTCAAGGTAAGGGGATAGCCCTACTAACTATCCCCTTACCCTAATCTGTGCCCTAACCCTAAGGTTCGTGACTATCGCACCACAGTGGAGGACATAGCACAATTTGGAATGTCTTCCACTGTTGTGCGGTAGTCACGAACCTTAGGGTTAGGGCAAGGGTTAGGGTAAGGGGATAGCTAGTAGGGCTATCCCCTTACCATGACCCGTGCCCTAACACTAAGGTCTGTGACTGCTAGCTCGTTTGGTCTAGCGGGTTCGTGAAAGTGCACTTTCATGAAAGTGCACTTTCGCGTTAGTGTGGGTGTACTTTTGAAGTTCGAAGTAGTGAACTTTCGTTCTTCAAAAGTGCTCCCATATATACATATAGACATGTTTATAAAACTATAACAAAGTGCCTTCCAGTTTGATCATAGGCCTTGACCTTATACCTGTGTGGAACATGAGGCCATGGATAAGAAGATAGAAGTAGAAGTGGTAAAGGCATTTGGAGTTTTTTGATCTTCCCTTATTATGGGATCATCGGTTGTTCTTCCTCCATTTCAAGTAATGCAAGTTACATACAGCTATATATCTCTACTTAAATGATCTCAGCCAAACGAAAAATTATCAGGTAATCAGTTCTTTGCTGAAGGCAGATGAGCACTGCAGTGTGTTTACAGTTATGTCAAATGCAGTTGTATTTATACAGAAAGTTAACAAAAATGGAAAGGTCATTGGCTGGGATTCCTGTTCTGGTTGGTTGCTTAGTGGATCGTCCCTTCCACTTGATTGGATTGGGGGTGTTTGTTACCAATGGGAGGAGCCAAACCAGTATCTGGAAGCCCGGGGGACCTGATCCTAATTTAAAGCAATACAGTTGGTGGATATGAGATTAAACATTATTTTATAAAATAGTATTTTGCCATATGGTTATTTCTAAGAACAATCTTTTAGAAGTAGTAGCATCTATAAAATAAAATGAAAGCTTCCATGAGTTGTTTAATTACAGTCTCGGTGGTACTTTCAATTATAAAGCTTCATCAGATCTGCACACATGTATACAGGCATTCACATCATAAAAATTGGTAGAGGGCAATTTATCCCTATACATGGTTATTTTCATCATGGGAAATGTCAGTACCTATTTGTCTGGGGATTAATAGTATATTGTCCACTTTTATGGGTCTCAAGACATTTTGCTTAGGAGTTATTCTATTTCTTTTAATCAGTTCATTTCTTCATTATCCAAGACCTTAAGCAGTCAAGCTAATCTCTCATTTTCCAAGACCTTTTAACCAAATATTTAAATATTCAGCGCAATCTTTTCAATTGACTACTGTATCTTTAGTACACATTATTGCAGTTGTTTTTATAATGCGTTTTGCAGTTGTTTAATAAAAGACACAAAAAAAGAATCTTGTCAGCCCACTTGTATGGGGCCTTTTTAACATTTTTTAGAGGAGTTAGTCTAATTGTAAAGGACTTGCGGTCACATTTCAGAAATGGTTAGTCCTTTACAATTACAGTTATTCGCATTAGGGCAAAATATATAATTATCAACCATTGGATGGCTAAGACCAATCTAAAACCACATGGGATAGGTTATTTGGAGTACAAAAAGGGAAAATGGCTAAGCTTCAAATGGCCTGGCAAGGGCAGCTAGCCTAGTATTTACGTATGCACCTATGAGTCCAGTTTTCATACATCCTTCTTCAGTGTGCTCCACAACCTAATAATTCTTACAGTTATAAATATATTTATCTTGACAAATATTTTCTTACACTCAAGGGGGGTATATTCCTGAATATGTGTTAACCACAGTGGTATCTAGTTAAAGTACAACTGAACAAATAAATGTGGATCTTTATTGTCCAAAATGTAAGCACAGAACTCTATAGAACAATCTGTAGGCTGCAGTGTATAGCCTTATTCTCCATAATTTCTCAGTCTAACTATTGTCTCATAGTGTAAGTGTTCTTATGGGGTATGTATATTGAATGCATTCCAAAACCCTAGTGTTATTAATATGATGCAAGCAAATCTGAGCATGGCATCATAAGTTGGTGCACTACAGACTTGTGAAGTTGTCTTAAATGGAATTGGTCACATAAAAAGATTGTTTACAACATCACATATGCTGTAAACACTGTCCCTTTTAAATCATAGTAGCATTTCTCGCAAATCTTGGCTATCTGATTCTCAGACTCTTTGATGTTTTAGAAGTCCTTAAAAGACAGCAGACTTCAAAAATACAACAGATGTAAATTACATAAACACAACCTGATGCACATCTTACAAGTTTGCAATCAATGTCCTACTAATTGATCCAAACAGTATGACTTGAGAAAATGTAAAAAAAATAAATAAACCAGAAACATAACGAGGTTATCTGACATACATCTAAAACCTAATTTAAGAACAAAAAATGGTTCTCAAAGCTGGAGACCAAAAAACAAAAACAAACAAACAAAAAAATACCACACAGACTTCAAATTGGCATTCCTTTCTGAGTGCTATCAGTATAAGGAAAGTGCAGAGACATAACTGTTTGCTGTCCATTGCTTACTGCAAGAGAGGAAGTTGTGGCACCTCATACTGCTGAGACCAGCATACAATGCAGCAATACAGGCTGACACACATCTGGTTTCTTCTACAGTGCTTTCTACCCTCCATTTTTGTTGTGGGGTACATAAGGAGTTTTACCATGCCTCTGAGACACTCTAAGTGTATGGCACCATAGCTACCTAGGGGTACTCTATGTGCAGATATGGCATGCCAGGGTAATTTAGCCAAACACTAGCGCTGGGGGAGGCCTTCTCTGAACATTAACCTTCCCCTGAGAGGATAAAGAAAATGGGAAGTGGTTTCTGTGGACAATGATTAATACTTAGTATGGTGTGACAGATAGGAAGAGGAGGATACCCTGAACAAAATAATGTATCTTTACACTATGGATTGTGGGAGGGGTCAATAAACAATACATTATTATACTTTTATGTTTTCAGAGATAAGGAGGGGGGCTTCCCTAGGTATAAGCAGTAGCGATCATTACATAATATCATATCTTGGCTGCATAACACTATAAAATGAAACTGTTGTTATGTGTTCCAGTCACAGAAGCTACTCAGAATGTATAGCTAAAACCATCACTGTTTCACCAATGACACATGCTAGATAGGCAGGTAGCAATATGTGATGAGGTCCCTTATAGAGCTGCTCTGAGTTACTCTTCTAATTTTCATGACTCTCACCCTGTATTATTTATAGACATTTTATACACCTTTCCTAATGCACTAGTGAAGTTTTTGGTAGTCATCAGTAATGTAATGTTAGTAGCAATCTTTAACTATGAAGAAATATTTGCTTTTTATCATTTTCTGACAATAATAGAGAGCTACAGAAACAGCAACAAGAGCAACAAGGTTATAACTGATGTATATATATATATATATATATGTATATATATATATATATATATATATATATATGTATATATTTATTTATTTTACATTTGTTAACCGGGGGTGTCTGACTGAGCTGACAAGACCCTTTTTCAGCAGAGGCCCGGGGAGAAAAGCTCCACAAAGAAAAATTACAGATACATTTAGTTAGACATGATCAGTATACACACAAATTACAAAAGACATGTTTTTACAGTGGTATGCGGCACATCAAAAGTTACAGTGGAGAGAAACAAAAAAATCTTAATTTAAAAATAAAGGTAATTAATAGATTTGTGGTGTACAGCTGACATTTGGAACATAGGTAGAATACATACATAGTACACAGGTACAGTACATACATTGTAGATTAGCCAGTGTTTGTGAGTAAGAAAGAAAACTATTATCAAGTACTCTAGTATGTATAACTTATCCACTTTCACTAGCCTGGGGAGCAATCATGGCACTGCCAACTTTGCTTGAGATGTTGCCTGATGAGGTCTTTAAAGGAGGCTTTGGATGATGTGTTTTGAATGCTAGTGGGGACAGAGTTCCATTTTTAGCCACTGAACTACTATATAGCACATCTCCAAATGTATTGTAGCTGTTGGTGACTTCTAGCAGAAGTTTGCTTGATGATCTAAGAGGCCTTTTGGCTGAGTGATGCTGTACTAGGTTTTTGAGGGCAGGACACTTATTGGGGAGGTAATAGAATGACAGAGGCAGAGCTGATTGTAAGTTAGGAGGTTGGGCAATTCAAGCTAGTGGAGCTGTCTCAAAGCAGTACAGTGATGAATTCTATATGAGCAATTTGCAGCAAAGCGGGCAATTCTATTATAGCAGGCTTCCATTTTGCTTAGTTCAGTTTTGTTGAGATTAGTCAGAATGGGAGATGCATAGAGTAGGGTGGATAGAAGTTGGGAGTGAGCAATGGCTGATCTTGTGTTGTTTGTAAGAAATGGTTTGATACAGTAAAGTGATCCCAGTTTGGCATGTACTTTTTTAATAGTTAAGTTGAGATGACTATCAAATTTTAGGTGGGAGTCTATGGTTATTCCCAATAGCTTAGCCTGTGCCACTGGAGTGATTGGAGTAGCATTTGTGGAGTAGATAGTGAATTGACTGTTATCAGTGTTTTTGTTAGAACTGGTTATAATCATAAGCTGAGTTTTCTTTGTATTGAGGATAAGTTGGGCTTTGGTAAGGTAGTTTTCAACATCAGAGAATGCTAGTTGAGTTGTTTGCAGGAGGGTGGGAATGTTTTTTGCAGCACAGATTAAGGTAGTGTCATCTGCATACTGAATGATAGATGCATGCTGTGTGGAGGTATGGAGGTCATTTGTGAAGACTGTGAATAGTAGTGGTCCTAAGATAGAACCCTGTGGGACTCCTACAGTTATGGGCAGCTGAGAAGAGAGAGAATTTTCCCATTTCACAGCTTGGTACCTGTCAGTTAAGTAGCTTTTGAACCAGGTAAGAGTGGAATTTGATAGGCAATATTGGTTTAGTTTATTTAGCAGGATTTGGTGTGAGACTGTGTCAAATGCTTTGGACATATCCAAAAAAAGAGTTGACACCTGTAGGCCTTCATTTTTGAGACGGTTTACTGTGTCTGTGAAGCAGAGGAGGGCTGTAGTGGTACTATGGGCAGGTCTGAAACCATGCTGAGTAGGTGACAGGATATTGCTGTCTAGGAGATAGTTTAGCATCTGGGTATGGATGCATTTTTCTAGGATTTTGGCCAGGGGGAGAGTAAAGCAATGGCTCTGTAGTTATTAAGTTCAGTGGAGGTCCCGCCTTTATGTATGGATGTAACATAGGATATTTTCCAGAGTTTGGGCACATAGTTTTCAACAATTGATCTGTTTATGAGAGTGGAGACTGGGATAGCAATAGCATCTGCTGTGAGTTTCAAGAAATAGCTGGGGAGTAGGTCGGCTGCTGATGATGAGGTTTTTAGTTTGGAGAGAATGCTTTTGAATGAAGTGGTGGAAACTGTTTTGAGGGTAAAGCTTGTATTAGTGTTATTTGTGTTGGGGGGGTAGTGAGGAAGGAACTGTCCTGTGATACTAAGGATAGAATTGAGTTCACAAAGTGGGAGTTGAATTGTGTTTCGATGGGAACTTTAGTGTCGGGTGGTTGGTTTGGGGGTAGCCTTTTGGGTGGATTTTAGTAGCTGGTTTACATTTTTCCAAAATTTTTGGGGGTTGTGTTGGTATTTAGTTTGTAATGGTGTGTTGTAGGATTTTTTGTCCAGCCTAATGCATTTTTTGCATGGTTGCACAGTTCTTGGTACTTAGTTAGGCTTTGTGTTTCTTTGTTTTTTTTTATAGTAAAGCCAGGCAGTGTCTCTGGACTTGAGGATTTGTTTGGTTTCTTTACTGAGCCAGGGATCTGTAGAGGTTCTAACCTTGATTTTGCGCAATGGAGCAACAGTGTCTAGGTGTTGTAGAAATGTTTTGTTGAAATATGCTGCAGCCTGGTCAAGTGGGAGGGTTTTTAGGGGGGGGTCCAGTCACAGTTACAGAGTCAAGTATTGAGGACCTCAGGAGAGAATGTTTTTGTGTTTCTAGTGGATATATAGTTAGTGGTTTTGCATATGCTTGTCCTACTACGTATAAAGTATATTATGTTGTGGTCACTTAAGGTGTTTGGGAGACTGCCTTATATATCCCCATCATCATCCTGATGGCACTACTGCTCAGTTCTCCATGTCCATGTAACTTCTAACCCTTTGGACTTACTACATATCCAGCTGGAACCAGTGTTGGAACCTAAGGATGTCCAGATTGGGGGTCTTGGCTGTCCATACTCCATTTGGGAGGATTTTATATTTGTTTTGGCCTACCCACTTTTCTCTGCCCCCTCCCTTATGTTCACCGACTATCGTCTGAGGACTACTCCCCTCATTAGACCACACTTCCCCTTAGGGAGCACCATCAGCAAACACCATCCCTGCCAGGGCCTCAGATGCCTAAGACACTAACTAAACCTGGGTCACTTGGGTTATAGTTAAGGCTTTATCCTTCTATGTCACTGTGCTGGTCAGGTTATAAGTAATATTAACTATAATGTATAATATAATCTAATACAAATATGAAAGTATATGAAAGTGCAAAATAACAGATTTGTTCCTGCTTGTAAGTAACAAAACTTAGCTCCAGGGAATTCATCAGAACACATGACATTGATTCATTTCATCTCTTGTACAGTTCATTCAGTCTTGTTATAGGTTGAAAATTGTTGAATTATATTCTTTTTTGATTAGTGTTTAATTAATTCTAGCATTATTAGAAGTTGTCAGTTGCCTAAATGAATTGTTAAAGCATTCTGGCATGTTTTCAGGGCTTCTGGCTCATCCCCCATTTAAGAGTAGTAAATGAAGATTGTGTTACCCACTTTCTGCTTTAGCAGTGAACTGAATTATTGTTGTCACAGACTTGTAATAATAAGGTTGCTTCATACATGGCCTTAGATTTTGTTTTAACCTCTCTTAAACTCTTACTAAATAACAAAAGCCTATGCTTACTGTGCTTAGAGGGATCTGGTATATAGGTTTTAAATAATCGCCTTTTCTTTTTATAGAGTCTAGATAATCCTTTAGATCACCATGGAGAATAAGTACATGGGCTATATTTATAGCATACATTTATAGGAGCAGGGTTCATTATTAGATAAAGGTATAAGACTGCATAAAGTATCTTAAGCCACTTCTGCGTTAGCTGTATTAGAAATATCCTCCCTATCTACATTGTCAAAATGATTTACTTAAGATGGGTAGTTAGCATCATTTTAATTCCTAAATATTTATCTGGAATTTAAAGCATTGGACTTTCCTTTTTAAATTAAGCAACACAGTAAATCAGCAATCAGAAAGGACTATCAATGTTAAATTTGCAACCTTACTTTTAAATCACAAAATGACAGACGCTTTGTATGATTAGCCCTCAAGATTGAATAAATATACTGAATGTTCATTAAAAAGTAAAGCAAAAAGCAAAAAACCCACTGACTTATTTTATTTACACAAGCTAAGCATTTGAAAGCTTTTACATTCTAAGCTTTTCATCAGGCATAAAATACAGTCATACTGAGCAGTTTATCAGTAACTGCATTTTTTTCTAGCGTTAGAAGTTGTTTCCTTGCTTGTAGAGGTGGAGACTTGTCAAATGTAATAGAATCATGGGAATATCAATGGCAGACAAGGCTTGATGTATAACCTCTGAGCACTGTAGTCCTCAACCATTTCAAAAGGCCGGCCTTTAAAATATTGACTTGCAATTTAATAATGTCTTGCTGGTGTTAACTGGTTTCGGTATTTAAAACAATGTTTTGTGGCTGAATGATTTTATGTCTGATGAAGTATTTACAATATGTAAGTCTACATCTGCGTAATTTGTATTAATTAAAGAATAAGGAGTTCTTAACATGTTGCCATATTTTATGTTATTTGTTTTATTGGCACAATTAAATGTTTGCTATTGATCCATATTTTCAGCTATATTGAGAAATACTTTGCATGTCATGAAATCAAAATTAAATTCATTCGAGCATCATAAAATTAAGAAACTTTTGTAGTCCATATGGTTATTTAACTTCAGCAGCTTTTACATATGTGCACATCCCAACAAATTCATCAGACAACCACACATTAACTATGCATACCAGCCATTAAAAAATCCTATAGTCATTATTATTTTACACCAATGCTGACTAGTTTAAAAACAGTGGCAAAAAAGACAAAATGCAGGTATGTAAATGCTGATTTCAAGCATTCATAAATATTTGTTACCGTTATTTTTGTTGACCAATTCTGACATGGTTCAGACAGGCCTACTATAACTGCTCCCTTACTAACAGCTCATGCCACCCTTGCTCACTGCTATTTGCTCGAAAATCAAGTGCTCTGGCTCTCACTAACCCCATCTCCCATAACAATTTAGCCTTCCCAACACCCATCCTATAAAACTGCACAGCCCTACCATAGCCCTAACTGTAGTCCTAAAACCGCTACCCAGTTCCTAATCTGATTCCTCACTCCATTACCCTAAAACTCCATTCCTGTTTCTTAACCCTTAACTTCCCGATTGCTCTCTAAGCCAAAAACTCCAAATGCCCTTCCTAAACTTAAATCCCCCAACTTCTTCATAGCCCCAAAACCCCCTCTCCTTAAAACTAAAACTCCATTTCCACTCTCTAACCCTTAAACTTCCATCAAGCTCCCTAAACCTAAAACACCCTTCTTACTACCCAACCCTAAAATTCATCTGCTGCTCCCTAACCCTACATCCCCTTACCTAATCTACGCTAACACTGCCTCCCATTCCCTCTCCATGTCTGCTGTACTTACCTTGCTCCGACACAAAACAACATGTTCAGGTAGCATGCAACAGCCTGCACAAGCTACTAGATGTTAAATAGCCAGGTAATTGTCATGGCTTGGCTTATATAGGCCCTAGGGCTGATAGCCTAGTACCAACCTATGAACCTAAGTTCTTGACTTCGAGACAGGGGTTATTGTCACCTGGAACGTCAGCTGTTGTAGTAGAAGTGGTTCAGATGATACGTCAGAGTGATTCATTTCTTATGAGCTTAGACATTTCATTAGCACTACTGCCTCACTGCACTTGCTCCTCTGGTTTAATTATCAGATGGGGTGCCTTTTCTGCAAAGTCTCATTTCCTTCTCTGTGCCTACATTAAATTTCAACAGGGTGCTTTGGTTTCCTCCCATATCACTAAGGCATGCTGCAGATGAATTTGCGATCTTCTAATCTGGCTGTAGGTGCCCATGCAGTGCATGAGTACACGTATGTGTGCATCTTGTGAGATTGCCTTCTCATCTACCAATTTTCTCCCTTATATCTTCTGGGTATCAGGATAGACTGTAGCACTTCCTTGATTCTGTATAGGACAAAGTGGGTATTGAAAAATGAAAAAAACCATCAGCATTTAAGACAGACTGCTACGACCTTTGCTGTCTTTACAGCATCATATTTTTATGTATGTACTAAGTTGTCGTAATAGTATGCCACAAGGTTCACAATTTTAATTGTGTCTGCTGGGAAATAGCTGTTGACTTGTACATACTTCATGGGAGCCATACTGATTGTCACCGGACAGTTGCTCAACACTCAACACATCACAACTGAAAATCAGTGGCATTCTGTCGTAGTATCTAAGCTAGGAGAAGAGTGAGAGTGTGAGTGATGTATTTTCCTAACTTTTTCTGCCTTTTCCAAGTTTGGGCAACCTCAAAGATGGTAAATATATTTATTTATTTAAGTTTATTTACTGGGGTAGTACATTAATCACAAGTGATCATTTGCAGGCACAGCCCAGATGAAGAAAGTCACAAAAAAAATCAAACAGAACTTATTCATAAAGACATAGTGGGTAGGCAGGTGGCTTGCCTCCCTGTAAAAAAATTGTTTTGAGTTTTGACTAAAAAACTCCTAACACTTCATGTCTTAGTTCAGTGTCATAACAGGCAGCACACTGGCCTTTGGTACAGAAGATAGTGAGTTCTATTCCCACACTAGATAAATGGATTTCTGATACTGCATTGCTTTATAAGAGGATGCTGCACTGCTCAGTGTGTCCTTCTTCAAATGAGGAACCATCTGTTGAGTTCATGACAGCTTGGGTGGATGTAAATGATCACCTATTAAACATGAGTAGGTGTCCGTTATTATATTTATATCAGGTTTACATTTTCAGCTTTTCTGTTTCATACACACACACACACACACACACACACTCTCTCTCTCTCTCTCTCTCTATATATATATATATATATATAAGCGCTACAAAATCCTGAAAACCCAAAATCCTTAGATCAAAATCCTGAAAACTCAAAATACTGAATCTCATAATATTGAAAACACACAGGATACCAACACTTACTATATTCCAGCACAAGTACATACAGAAACAAATAAAAGACAAACCATATTACTCTTCTCCAAGTATAAGCAGGGGGGCTGTGCCCCCCCACACCCTGCTACTTAAATATATCAACTCCGAGACTGCACTTAGTGTAAAGTGAAGGGTAATATGTTTCTGTATGTACTTGAGCTGGAATATAGTAAGTGTGGGTATCCTGTGCTGTCCTGACTACGTGGAATCATGCAAAGAACTGGTAATAAATATTTTTAATTTTCAATTAACTAAAGCACAAATGTCCCTACTTAATAAAGGTTTATCATTTATACCTTCACAGAAAACAGTTATGACAGACTTAATTAAGGACCTAAGACTTTTTGGGCGTACATTTACGCTTAAAACGATGTATAAAGATGTGAGCAGTTTGTCTGATACAGTTTTCAAGAAACCAAGTGTATTTGTACCTAAAACGCACCCAGTGATAGAAACATTTCTTACAGTATGCGAATAGGAGATTCGACAAGTTTTTGATACTGATAGGAAAATGAAGTTTTATAATTTGGATAAACATGAAAATGAAGCACTGAAATAATTGAAAAGTATATATAGTATTGAAATAAAACCTGCTGATAAGGGTGGCAGTATTGTCATACTAGACAAGCAGTTTTATATAGACCAAATGATAAAACTACTGAATGATACACATACTTATGTGCAGATTACTAATACTCAGGTCAAAGGTATAATACAAAGAGTATCTGTCTGTGTTTTTGATTTATTTATTTCCCAACAAATTAATGTAGAACTTTTTAATTACTTTCAGACTGAACATCCTATTATACCTATAATATATGGATTGCCCAAAGTACATAAAAACATTACTGAACCACCCATGAGACCTATTGTGTCCAGTAGGAGTTGGTCCACTGAAACATTATCTATATATGTAGAGAAACACCTTCACTCTGTTCTTGAAACTTGTGAAATGATTATAAAAGATACCAAAACATTTTTTAAATTACTGTATAATAAGATGTCAGGAATCAAGAGTGAATATATGTTTGTCACCATGGACATCAATTCGTTGTTTACAGTAATACCTAACACATGGGCGATAGATAGGATATGTGATACACTAACTAATACTAGGGTATACACACATTCTAAAGTGAACCTAATCTGTGATTTGCTGGAGATCATATTAGAAAATAATGTCTTTGTGTTAAATGACAACTTTTACTTACAGAGGTTGGCATAGCTATGGGCACGACTTGTGCCAATAGCTACGCCAACCTTGCTCTTGCTTCATGGGAAATGAATTATGTATGACAAGGTAATGAGTTTGTAGAAAATATTATTTGGTATGCAAGATTTGTGTATGATATTTTTCTTTTATGGAGAAATACTAGTGATAGATTAACAGTGGGCAGGATTCACGAAGGCTTGCACGGAGTGTAAGAAACGTGTAACACTCCATGCAAGCCTTGCGATCCAGGAACAGCCCTAAACTCCGTGTAAGAGACCAGCTAAAACGTCTCTTACACGGATTGGGCGTGGACATGGTAAATACCTCACTTGCAGCCGAAAGGTATGCAAATGAGGTATACTAGCGATCCACGAAGCAGAAACCAGCCCATGTAAGAAACGTTTTAGCTGCAGAAATGTACTCAGTTGACAACTGAGTACGTTTCTGCAAAATTCACAACGGAGCCATGTCAGCTCCAAATAAAGGGTGCATATGTGTCAGGCAGCATGCCAATGGCCAAATATGTGGCCATTGGCAAGGTAACCCGATGCAAAAATAATAAACGCAGCGCAGCCCCGTGCAAACGGGCTGCGCTGCATAAAACATAAAAATGAAGGTTATAAACCCACAAATGTGGGTTTTATGCAATACATGGAATGACAATGCAGGGACCAGCAGACCAAAAACAACATGGCCACCGTGTAGTGGTTGCTAAGGGGGGAAACTGAGTGTAAGACATGTAACTAAGCATTAGTAGGCAATCTCATGTAAATGAGGGTTAGGATACTGAATCTCACAGTCACATAGCAAATGAGCACAGTCTGAGTAGTGTAAGAGATACACAAGGGGAGGAATAGAGTAGGAGATAGGTGACATCACAGGGGGGAATGGTAGAAAGAAATGCAGTTCATTGGAGGTCAGTGTAACATGACAGATGACAGACACAGATCAGGGAAAGAGGAGTGACACAAGATAAGTCTGGGAAAGTCAAGAAATGGAAGGTGGACACTGTTACTTACACTAAAGTTTCTTGCTGGGCGTGCATCCGCACTTGTGCACGCCATGAAGCGCGAGTAGGGCAGTGTGCATGTGTGTAAGGCAGACTGAGCATGTGGGAGCGTGTTGGTAGATGTTTAACACTGTTTGCGCTGGTGTGCGCGCGTGTAGGGCAGACTGAGCATGTGGGAGCCTGTTGGCAGACTTGTAAGACTGTCTGCGCTGGTGTGCATGCATTTTAACCAGAAAAGGCAGATCCTGAACAGTGTAAGCATGTGTGCGCATGTAAGCCACTGTGAGCGCATTTCTGCTGGTATGCACGCTGCTCCCCCCTGAGAAAACAGAAAGGAAAAAGGAAGCAACAGAATTAGTAGGAAGCTAGCAGGAAATACTGCTGGAGCTAGCAGGTGAAAACAATTAGAAGCAGGCAATTACACAGGCAGAATAGTAGCCCAGCCCAGCACTTAAAACTCTGCAAACAGCAATGCAGGATGTTTCTTTCAAGAGACACTGCAAGACAGGAGTAAGCTAATAAAAGTGAAAACTGAAAAAGCTTCACTCAGAGCAGAAATGTTAGGGGCTGCCATAGCTGTCATAATGAGACACAGGCAACTTACTGAGGGTAGTGACAATGCAGATGGTGCCAGACAACCCACAGTGAGGAGACGGAGAAGAGTGTACAGGCCCAGGGTCACCTACCATGGGTTACATGAGCTGGAGATAGTGGAGCGCTATAGAGTGGACAGAGAGCTCCTGCAGCAAATAGTTGAGCTGTGCAGGCCACGCCTCACACACAGAACCAACAGAGGGGAACCCATCCCAGTGGAAACCAAGGTATGTGTTGGCCTAAGAATACTAGCAACAGGTACCTTCCAGAGACCAACTGGTGATATGATGGGGATATCACAGGCATCAGCCTACAGGGTACTGCACCAGTTCCTGGATGCCATGTCAGCACATGTCAGTGATCATGTATATTTCTCCAATGCCCGTGAGGTATTGGCCAGCAATATGCGTCTCTTCCAGCAAATAGCGGAATACCCTGAGGTAGTGGGTGCAATAGACTGCACACACATACGCATCAAAGCACCAGCTGGTGAGTGGGGTAGGGCCTACATTAACCGCAAGGGCTTCCCCTCCATCAACTGCCAGGTCGTGTGTGATGCCCAGGGCATAATAATGAATGCGTGTGCTGGCTGCCCTGGGAGTTACCATGATATACACATCTGGCATTTGACGCAGCTGTACCAGACATTTGCCAATGGGGACATCCCACACGGATACCTAGTGGGGGATGCAGGTTATGTACTGGAGCCATGGCTGATGACACCCATCAGAAGCGCACACACACCTGAACAGGAACGCCATAATGAGGCACATGCACAAACACGTAATGTAATAGAGCATGTGTTTGGGCTGCTGAAGTCACAGTTCCGGTGTCTGGACACATCTGGTGGAGCCTTGCAGTACACACCAACTACATGTACCCAAATTGTCATGGTATGTGCTATGCTACATAATATGATCTTGCGAAAACAGCTGCAGCAGGACCAGCATAGGGCTGGGCCAAACAGCCCCCCACCATTGCCAAGGCCATCACAGGCAGAGCGTGACTCGGAGGAGGAACAACCTGAACCTGCCCCAGTAGGCAGAAGGAGGCGTGCCCAGTATGCCCTGGCCTTGACAAAGAGGCAACGCATAGCACATACACTGGCTCAGTAGGAACCCTGGGAATGATACCCCCTCTGACTCACTCAAATAATAACATGGATGCCTAAAATGACATGTCCTGCTCACAAACATGTACAGGGAGTGTAATATGCACATCCGACAGAGGCAGCCCTGCAGCACCACCTGAGGCATGAATGCCATGTGTTAAGTAATGTAACACCATGTACTATATGCACACCTGAGGACCCTGACTAACATCCACCCTCACCAAGCATGAAGCCACAAAATGACGATGGGATGATCAAGTGCAATAACTGGCTGAAGTAATGCAGTTAGTCAAGGGGAGCCAATGTGTTTCAGGCTGGGAAGACATGCGGAGCATGACATGATGCACCACCTGCTAGGGGTGGCATGCACCTATCAGTCCATGCCCCATGGATACTGGCAAAGGCTGTCAGTACCCACAGCATGCCCTGAATAGGTAAGTCTCAAAACACAAACCCACCTTCATAGGTACCACAAGGGATAGGAATCTAGATGTAATGCTACCCAATGCCAGAAGTCTAAACAGCAAGATGTCTGCAGTGTAAACGCACACAGTATGGAGAATGTAGATATCAGTCCTGTAATAGAAAACTGGGTCAAGGCTCACATCAGCACCCTAACACTACCAGGTCACACCTCATACTGTGCTGTACAGCCGCAAAACATGGAACAAGCTACAAAAGGAGGGTGACTAGCAATAAATGTCAAGGATAACCACACCCCCATGTTGGTACCACAACAAGAAGCAGCATGGATTAGCCATGGTCAAATACCAATGGCTAAAACCGCCTCCCAGTATATAGCCTGCTGCAGACTACTGTCCTAATACCAGGAACTGCACCTGGCCTATGTTAGAATACATGAATATATCAAGCCCCCCAAACCACATTATATTGCTTGACTGAAAATACCCAGACATACACCGGGAGCATTATACTAGCACCAACACAGTCGGAGAAAAGTTCACAGAATCCATAAACCAAAATGCCCAGGAACAACGTACCACTCCCACAAGAGGGGTAACCATACTGGATGTGATAATCAGCAACATGTGTACTGGATGGCAAGATGAGAAGTGTATCCCTCACTGGTAAGACCAGACCATAGAGTAATCACACTGGATATACACATCATGACCCCAGTCCCTGGCCAGAATACCACAGTGAAAAACATGTGTAAAGCATAGGTTGCACCCCTCCAAACTGATGTGGAATCCACGAAAGTCCCTGTGCAAGTGCAGAATATGGGACACACCGCAGAACATGTTATACAGGCATTCCATGAACACAGCCAGGAATGCTTGGAGTATGCAATCACAAATAACAACAAGACACAATGCCATACACGCAGGCATCTGGCATGCTGGACTCCAGCCATTACCAAACCATGCAAGAGAATGAGGAAGCTACCACATGATAGAGCAAACATAAAAAGGAAGTAATCACTGATCAGTAGTATGGCAATAAAATATGTCCACACATACAATCCACTAAGGCCAGCCACAACAAGTAGAATCTGTGAATCCAGAGGCAATGTGACACCTGTCCCAAGTACACAGACAACCACAACTCCCCCCAATAAATACAAATATATGTGATAGATGCAACCATGTATCCAAACCAGAGGCTGAGCTCCCCCAACTCAGTACTGTCAAAACTAGTCAGGAGGAGAAGGTAACCACATACACCACAAACCCAGTCCCACATAGACCTACCACAACTGTAAACCAAACACATAAACACAGAAAAACATTCCCAGAGGCCCTAATTACAAACACATCACACCAACAGAAGCCTCCAAAGCAGATCCCAAGCAACCACAACCTCCAAACATAGCACATGCAACACATAGTACACAAAGCTGGTGTGCCAAACAGTCACAGGCCAGAAGGAGAAACAACATGCCTGATACAGTTGTAATAGGTGTCTGTATAGGCAGACACACTGCTGTCCCACTCACCAGACTGAACAAGGGAAAGGGTACAGTAAGCTGCTTGTAGGCTGCCACAATATGCCACATAACAGAAGTACGCAGGTCACCCCAAAGCAAGCAGAAATATGATGCACTCAATGTCCATGCTGGTGTGAATGACCTGAGATGTACCTCCCTGGACTACATGAAAAGAGACATGGATGAGCTCTCTGAGTATGTACCCCAGGCTGGTATGACACTGGCCGTGTGCAGCATCCAACCCTCACCAAGAATGATGCCACAGTACAAACACAGAATGATCATCTTTAACAGGTGGCACAGTTACAGCTGTCAGTCCAAGAGGGTCTAATGTCTGTCTGCTTGAGATGTCATGCATGACAAGGCATGCTGCTGTTCCAGGAATGGCCTGCACCTGTTACCCCTGTGTGTCTGGATACTGGATAAGGCCTTTGCCACCTCCATAGAACCATATGTAGGTAAGGCCAAAAAGACTACCCACCACCCTAGAAAACATAAGTGATAAGAAACATAAAGGGTAATGCTGACCAATGCCAGATGTGTAAACTGCAATATGCATGCCCCTGAGGCACTTCCCAGTATGGAGAACATCGATGTCTGTGCAGTGACAGAAGCCTGCTGCAAGCCTAGTGATAGCACACCAGCACTACCAAGTTATACCACATATCATGCGTTATGGCCCCAACACCTGGACCAAAACATCAAAGGAGGGGGAGTATCCATATGCAGCACAGACACCCATAAGGCCAGGTAACTGACAATGCACAAAGCAGCGGAGACCACCCATGTGCACCTAAGTGTAGTCAAAACTGCTGTACAGTCTGTAGCATGCGACAGACCACACTCTCACACACAAGAACTCTACCCAGACATCCTGAAGACACTGGACAGTATGAATGTCCCACCAAATACCAGACAAGGTACTCACAAATTACCACATAGGTGGTAAACCATTATGTATGCAAGGAGTAATCAGGGACCTAGGGACACAAGTCAACAGTAATCTGTCATGTGACACTCACAATGCCAATGTGGCTAGGAAGATTGTCGATATCGGGCACCGTATCATGAAAGGATTCACATCTACATCAACAGAGGTCACTGTGCCCCTGTACTGTTCCCTTATCAGACCCATAATCTAGTACAATGACTCATATGGGATGTACTGTACGTGACACCTGCAGCGGTTCGGAAGACCTCAAAGGTACCCCACCAAGAGGATAAAGGGTGTCAAATATATGTCATATGCTGCCTGGCTGTAGACACCCCAGCTGAATGCAGTCACAGACTGCCTACACAGAGGCATTGTATGTCTGTTGTACAAGGCCATGTCCAACACAGGAGTGATGGACATGCTCCACCACAGGAAATCAAAGCCATTGGAGCTGTGAGAGTGACAGATGTCAGCCTCAACACATAATGAAATAGGATGTGCTGGAGGGACAGATACATAACCCAGAGGCTCCCCACACCCAGAAACAGGATCCCAATCCATGTTAGGCAGAGCCCCTCACTGACACCCCTCAACAGGAATATTGCCAAGTGGATGGATGATCGTACATGTATACTGGGGGTCTTCACTGTGTCACGACCAGACAGAGGCACAGTAAAGAAAATCATAAATGGCCATAAAAGTCACATAGCAAGGGGCAGCGAAAGACACACACACTCTGGCTTGGCTTACTAATGCCCTAGGATGGATAGCCTAGTATGGACCCATGAACCTATGAAGATACAAATTGTACAGGACACTAAGGATAATCACAAGGCTTACTTAACTGATGGTAGGAACCATATTGGGAATCCACAGATATGCTCCGAATCACACAGATATTACAAACAACATACCAAACACACACACATATTGCTAACATACAACCTGACAGGTGCAGTACAAACCCCTCCCCCCCAGAATGCAAAATATCTATCCCAGCAGACTGCTGGTCCCCTGACATTGCAGATGCTGAGGTAACAGCCATCATCTGCAAAGCAAAACACAGCAGCAAAGGTATGTGATGGTGTCCTGGGCTGAGGCCAACATGGACTCCAAGAATAATGGAATGCCAAATCGCACTACTGCCCAATGTCAGCCTTACCACAGGATATGTACCCAAAGAGCAGTGTACAACAACAGTGGTCCTTCACAACAAAGGTGTTGCCTGAATGGATACTGCAAACTACCACCCCAGGATCCTGACAAGCTTGGTCTGCACAGCTATGGAAAGGATCAGTATGTACCACAGACATAAAGCTATTGTGGACCTACTGATACTGGACCCTACACAGTGTGGCTGCCGTAACTGCAGATCCTGCCCCTAAACATGTTTGACTCATTTGAAACAGTCATTAAGGTCATTGATGAGGGCAATGTGGTCCACACAGCGTAGCTGGACCGTGCATATGCTTCTAGACAATACCCTACGAGTTCAGTATGGATATGTTCACCAGATTAAATATATACCCCTATGTCAGTAGAGGGGTTGCAAACCAGACCAAGGACAGAACTGACATGGTCAGACATGCTGCATCCATGTCAGACTACAAAGCAGATATGAGTGGCATCCCACAAGGCTTGGTCCTGCCCCCCCCCCGTTCTGTATATATGTCCCATAGGTATAGGCCAACATGGAAGGACTGTGACTGAACATGTATGCAGAGGAGTACAAACAGCCCGCCATATCCAACCCCCAGCTGATACAAGCAACCCACAAAAGGGCCACCTACAAACAGACAACTGGAGCCATAGCCATGTCAGCAAGCTAATTGCAAAACTGTGTATAGACAACCACCGTGGATATACAGTAAGTGCCCACAAATTACCACACAGGTGTTAACCCATTACGTACCTAACATGTAATGAGAGACCTGGGGACACAAGGTGATAGATATCCTGCACTGGACAAACATGTGGCTGGAGTGTTCGTAGAAACATACTATATACCCACCCAATCATGAAGGTTGTCAGATGTAGATAACGGGAGGTCACTGTGGCTCTGCAGTCATCCTTCATCAGCGTCACAATTGACTACAATAGCCACTGTGGGATATACCTCAGCAGACACCTCCATCAACTGTAAAGTCCACAACAGTACCCCACCAGGAGTAGCAAAGAGCATGAACAGATGCCATGTGTTGCCTGAATAAACAAACTGCAGCCCCACACACTGCCATACTGCCCAGCTACAGGCAAGCTGTGCTTGATGTATGAAGCCATGTCCAACCTGGAATCAATGAACATGCTGCACCTTGTACAATCTGAATGGCAGTGAGCTATGCACATGAGAGACCTGAACCCCAGCACTGACATACATAGGACAAGCTGTACAGAATGATCCATAACACAGAAGGCACGCCCACTCTTGAGTAAACTCCCGGTACAGGTTAGCCAGAGAGTCACCTATCGACACCCCTCAAGAGGAATCCCGATGAGTGGATGGGAGATGGTAGGTTAACCCTGGGTATCACTGTTATGTCAGAGGTAGACGGAGGCACAGTATACTAACCATGACATATGTCATGGCAAACTCCAGTTACAATGTGTGTTGAAGGACAAACACACCCTGTGACTAGCATCAGAAATGGCCTAGGGAACATCGCTAGTGTTTGCCAATGTCCACCTATGTTGTGGAATACACTACCAATGTTGGACGAGCCTGGTGTAGGTAGTCCATATCTGAACATAATGCAACATGGTCATATGTGCACAACTGGCCCCTACACAGTCTGTTGTGCTCACTATGAAGATGTCAAGCAGTGATAGAACTAAAGCCCAGGATACTGTTCACCACAGTGAAAGTACTGAACCAGTACACTATACGGTACTACAGTGTTAGGTCATTATGAAAATATGTTGACAACTGTCTGCAAAGTATCCCATGCAATCCCTGCAGGCACAGTATAATCCCTGTTGTGGCAGACACTAAGCAGTTGGCCAGTTAGTACACAACATGACACCCAACACACAACCATAAACGTGAGATATTGTTGAAGTTCAAACACACCCAAATATGTGGTGGACTTCAGAGTGCAACATATGGAAAGCTCACACTGGGCATGCTCGCACACTTTGATAAATGAGGCATATGTCAGACAACATGCCATGGAAAGGCTGAACTGGGCATGCTCACACACTTAGGCCATATCTCCGTTCAGCAGTTGGCCACACATATCTGGTATTTGTACGTGTCATTCCAGGAACCAACCACAACACAGCAATCTGCCCAGTGCACACAGTAAATGACTACAGAGACATAAGTGATATAGTGGAACCCGGTCATATGCAAACATCTTCCACAGATACACAAGTTGGTCATAGGAACAGGGAATACTATGGCAATAAAGACCTGCAAACAGTAGAACAGCACAACAAATATTGTGCATCTGACAATTGAACATATGGGTGTAGAGGTCAATACTAGGCTTGTTGCCCTAGGGAATGACAGCTCAGCCAGAGTGTGCTTGGTATCTGCATCCCCAGTACAGTAGGCTACTGTGCCACTGTAAAGTAGGTCACATAAGTCAATGTGTGAGGCTAGTGAGCTGTGCCTCTGTCAAGCAGGGGCACAGTGGAGATCCCAGGGTCTGAATGTGCTAAGCCACAGCCATGTTGTTGGTGTGTGCTGAAAGAGGGTTGCTGAGGATCTCTAACAGTAAGTGGCCGTCAATAACAGATGGAGGGGAGCCCTATCTGCATTGTCTGGACAATTCCACTGTCAACACTGTGTTGTGATGATTATGTGGGAATGAAGTGTCATGCCGGAACTGTTCACAGATGTCCTCCCTCTGTGGGCTACAACTCTGCAATGTATTAGCTCACTCTGTCTGTTGGACGGCTCATATATGGCTGGTGTACACCTGACAGGTGTCTTGTTGTGGAACAGTCATGGGTATATGTGGGATAGCATGATCAATGCAAACCGTACACATGCTCATAGAATGCAATTGTCAAGGATTATGCTGAGTGGCCAGTATAGTCCCCCAGCATGGGTCCTTTGAAGTCGTCCACCCCAGTCTTCACAAGTGTAGAGTCTGCTTGTGCTAAATACAGTTTGTGTGTAGTGACAACCTTGCCTGGGGGTGGGGATGGGATATGGATGTCCAGGGAAAGGTGGGTATGGTCAGATATCAACAATGGTGGTCTACCTCTGGTGTGGAACAGTGAGTACCCATGTTGCAGATGGAGAGGTGAAATATGTATTCCCCCATGTGGCTGTGGTGTGTGGTTCTGCCATAGCACATGGACCCACAAATTGTAGTGGCTGTAGGGTAAAGTGGTAGAGGCCTGAGTAATTCTCACACACAATATGCCTGTACCTGATGTTAACAACTGGAATGGTGTATGTGAACACCTGCATATCCTGGCACTGTTCCCAGGGAAGCTAAGTGTGTGTCCTGGATGTGGGTGTGGTGTTCTGGACTGGTTGTGTTGTGTGTTACAGGTCCTGTGGTCATGAAGCATGGTATAGAACATAACCTGCCAGTGCGATGTGCATATCTGACCCTGACGTAGGTGGCTGCAAATGCATATATATGCTATCCCCCACCTGTCAGGTAGTACTAGATGTACATACCTCTGTAGAAATAAAGATGTCAGCACCCTATAAATACTGCAGGTGCAGACCAGATGCCCAGTAATTGGTTAGCGCTCTGCTAATGCGTCTCCCTCAAGTGTCATAATATAGGTAGGTAGGAGTTCGAACCATGCAATTGCTCAGTGTGTGTGTGTGTGTGTGTGTGTGTGTGTGTGGGTGAGCGGGGTTGATGTGTGTGCAAGTCTGTGTGAGGAAGATGTACCTTTTGGCAACTGTGAAAGCACTCTACAAGATGCACATTCCCCTATCTAAGCGTGGATGATGTCAGCACCCTATAAGTACAGCAGGAGAAAGGAAACCTCCCAGTAATTCGAATAGCACGCTCTGCTAATGCGTCTGTCCCGACTCTCATAACATAGTTAGGTAGGGGTTTGAATCCTGCAATTGCCCAGTGTGTGTGGAGGGGGGTTAGTGTGTGTGCAAGTCTGTGTGAGGGAGATGTCCCTTTTGGCAACTGTGAAAGCACTCTATAGGATGCACATTCCCCTATCTAAGCATGGATGTTGTCAGCACCCTATAAGTACAGCAGGAGAAGGGAAACCTCCCAGTGATTCGAATAGCGTACTCTGCTAATGCGTCTGTCACGAGTGTCATAACATAAGTAGGGGTTTGAATCCTGCAACTGCCCAGTGTGTGTGGAGGGGGGTTAGTGTGTGTGCAAGTCTGTGTGAGGGAGATGTCCCTTTTCGCAACTGTGAAAGCACTCTACAGGATGCACATTCCCCTATCTAAGCACAGATGATGTCAGCACCCTATAAGTACAGCAGGAGAAGGGAAACCTCCCAGTAATTCGAATAGCGCACTCTGCTAATGCGTCTCTCTTAAGTGTCATAATATAGTTAGGTAGGAGTTTGAAACCTGCAAATGGCAAGTGTGTGTGTGTTTGGATGTGGGGAGTTTGTGTGTGTGCAATTCTGTATGAAAAACATGTGCTTTTTTGCAATCAGGAGATCACACTACATGATGCACATTACCCTTTCCAAACAGTGATGATGTCAGCACCCTATACATACAGCTGGAGAAGAAACACCTACCAGTAATCCAAATAGCGCAGTCTGCTACAGCATCACTCTCAAGTGTCATAACATAGTTAGGTAGGGGTTTGAAACCTGCAAGTGTGTGTGTGTTTGGATGTGGGGAGTTTGTGTGCGTGCAATGAAAAACATGTTAGTTTTGGCAATCAGGAGATCACACTACCTGATGCACATTACCCTTTCGAAACACTGATGATGTCAGCACCCTATAAGTACAGCCAGAGAAGAGGAACCTCCTAGTAATCCGAATAGTGCGCTTCGCTAATGTGTCTCTCTCACGTGTCGTGACTTAGTTAGGTAGGGGTATGAGTCCTGCAAATGGCAAGTGTGTGTGTGTGTGTGTGTGTGTGTGTGTGTGTGTGTGTGTGTGTGTGTGTGTGTGTGTGTGTGTGTGTGTGTGTGTTGGGGGGGTAGTAGGGTGTGTGCAAATGCAAGTGTGAGAGAACAGATCCTTTTGGCAAATACTACAATACACCAGATGCTGCATATTCCCCCAGTAAACACAGAGGATGTCACCACACTATCAGCACAGCCAAACAGGGCTAGTTGGCCAGTAATGCCAATAGTGCGCTCTGCTACTGGGTCTATTACCATTGTCAGAGTACAGATAGGTATGTTTTGGTAACCCACAACTGCCACGTGTGATCGTGTCACACATTATGACCTTGTGTGGGTCTTTGTGCATAACAATGCATGCCATTGCCTAAACCAGCAATGGCAATGCACACATGATGTATGTGTGTGACACATACACATAAATACCTGTGACCTGCAGTAGTTACCATGTCTGACACATGCCTCGAGTGGATAAATGGTATTTGCAATGCATAACAATATGACTGTGTCTTACTGTGCAGGGGCTGCACGCGGTATGTGTCTATACAGTGTGGGTGTATATGGTAAAACACCTACAGCAGGGGATACACATCTGGTCTGGGCCATATAGTCTACATGTAGTCAATGTGCAGGTGCTGCATGTTCCCACCTGTTGTGGGAGTGGTAACATGTCATTCCACTGCAATTCAGTGACCACATGCTGGGAACCCTTCAACTAATGTGTTGTAGCTACAGTAATGCTCACACACAATGTTTGGCTGGATGCAGTCCAGCCATATAAAGCAGTTCTTGAGACTGTCATATTGCCATTGTTGTTATGGAGGATAGGTGGGTTTCCTGTGTATGGGAGGGTTGTGTGTGCCAGGCTATGAACCAGACGGCAGTCCGACACACTGCTAGCTGCACATGAATAGGCCCTGATGCTTTGTGCTGTGCCAACAACCTGGAGGTGTGTGTATCTGTGGTGCCTTGGGATACCACCCCCCTGTCCATGTGTGTTACATGTGTAGGGGACGACAGGCATGGTATGAGGTATAACCTGGCAGTGATGGGTTGCACCTGTGAGCCATGAATCAGGACTCTGGTACTGCACAGACATTGTAGTTCACCGTGCTGAGGACAGTGTCCAGTGCATGCATCTTGCGGTGTACACTGCTGGTGTTGTGTAGCATCACTGTTAGTGTCCTATCCTGTGTGATACCTGTGGAGGTGGCTATGTAATCCGTGTCCTGCAGCATAAGGCAGTATGTGTGTATCAAGGGGCTTCGCCAATATACATTGGGCCATGGGTGTCACGTGCGAGCTGCCCCTCGCACATCATTGTGGCTTCCCTAGCATGTAAGCACATGTTGACAGCCAGTGGATACCCTATGAATGACATTGGAGACTGAGCAGAA
Organism: Protopterus annectens; assembly: GCF_019279795.1. Taxonomy (NCBI): domain Eukaryota; kingdom Metazoa; phylum Chordata; order Ceratodontiformes; family Protopteridae; genus Protopterus; species Protopterus annectens. The sequence goes on from NC_056739.1 coordinate 1,105,948,931, forward strand.
TGTAGACATAGAACACCCTTCCTACATATAGTGGTATCATACCCGGTGAGGGTATGATGCCAACCAAGACCAGGCTCATACTGGCCCGTGCCACATGCTGAGAGATCCCGTCTATGTTCCCTATCATGTAGTCCAGGGAGATATGTCTCAGGTCATCCATAGTGGCATGGTCAATGACTGAGTCATATGTGTCCATGCCTCTGACTGACCTGTATGCATGTGTTTTGTGGTGGACCATAGTGCCCCAGAGGCATAGCACTGTGACCTTCACCATGTACAGCCTGTTGAGCGGGACCCTACTGCAGCGGCCAAGAGAGGTACCTGACACATCTGTAGCAGGTGTGTTGTGTAGCCCTACAGGCTGTGAGTGTGTGGCACATGGGATGTGTGTGCCATGTGTGGCATGTGCTCTGTTCCGATGTAACATATGCCTGTGTGCCAGCTGCGGAGGTGTGTGATGCTCAGGCAGGATGCTATTCTGAGTCTCCAAGTATGCCCCAGTGTGTTCAGCTTGCTGTCAGTGCATGTCTATGTCTGACTGGTATTGTAGTTACTGTAGTATGACATGCCACCTGACAGGGTATGGCATTACTGGGTTCAGAGAGCTCAGTCCCCAGATTGGCTATGTGGTGGCATCCCACACATGTGTTGTACGTTCCTGGCCAAGGGTGATGGTTGACTGCATACATGTGGCAGCTGTGACATTGCCACATGACTCACATAAACCACAACTGGACCATAGAGGTGATTCACAGGTTACCTTTGCACATGCTACCCTAGTAGTGTGATTGCCATGGTGAGTACCAACACATAGGGCCAATGGGGAACAACATACTGAAGGTGTGTATGTGTGGGTGTACTGCTACTGTTTCATAGCACTGACATATATGACTGCACACGTGGATAAATGCCAGGTAAGACATGTGCAATGTGTCACAGGCAACGTACATGCAAACAGGACAGGCAGTGACGTTCTGTCATGTGTAAACTTGACATACATATCGTATGCTATGCAGATGTCACTAGGAGTCCACAGAAGCACTGTAACTCTGCATTGCAGGTGGAAGCAGTGTTGCAGGGAACCCCAAGCGAACATGCATGCAAACAAAGCTACAGTACGCAGGGCTGGAAGTAGTCCATTGTACAACAAAGAAGGGGTAACACTAACAGTAGGTTACAGTGCAAATATGTGGGCACTATCAACATGTACTCAGGAATGTACAGCGAAGATGCCCATGGTAGAACTGATATTATGTCATAGTTAATTGTGATTTGGATTACATTGGTACTGCACACATATCAACATGCGCAAACATCCACATTGCATAGTCGTTGTGGGCAACTTGCCACCATTACTGTACAGGTCCATCATTGCATATCACTACTTGCATTAGCTTCCCCCCTGTGCTACCCATGTATGTGGCTATCTGTTGACATCCTTACCACCGGTATGCAATAATGTGCAGCTGTTACAATTTGGTATGTACTATGGGTGCAGATAACAATTCAGGACAGTCATACGGTTACTGCATCAGGCATGCTGGGATATTCACACAGTCATATCAGCACACTGTACTGTTACAACATGATACTACTTATACACTTCTATGTAGTCACCCTGTGCATCAGCAACGTGTTTACCTGTACCTGCACTGATGTTGGAGATTGCAGGGGGTGGCACAGTTTCATCATATGCACAGGGTGTGAATTAGGTATGCCTGAGTCTGCCACTGATACCACCAATTGACATGTGTGTGTATGTGTGTTGGTGAGGGACAGCAGTATAGGGTGGGGCACTGTTGGTGCAGTGTGTGCATGTATGTGGTAGCCCTAGGTGCTAACATTTCACATGTGTGTATGCACGCACACAGTTCCACCTCATGGCTGCCATATACAGGTGCTTGTGGACAGCCGCAGACTGCACCTGGCAGGTCATACAGATCAGTGTCTGTGGGCACGGACACGGTATCTGTGCCTGGCAGGGGTGCTACGGATCATATCCGGTACTAAGCCAGACTGGGTACTGTCATCAGAAGCGGGAGTGTGTTGACTGGACACAGGTCCCTGTTGGGACTGTCCAGAGCCACGTGCACGTGGTCTCCTGGGGCGTTCTACTGACAGCACAGACCCAGCATTGCTGGGGCTGCTGCTGGCACTATGGGGGCATGCGCGGGCCTGTTGTCATCCGCGCCGACTGTCAGCTGCTGATGTTGCTGGCATACGGCCACGTCGATGCCGCAACTGCCCACCATTGCCCTGACTCATGGACATTTGGTTGTGGAACTGCTGTAATATGTCCCTACAATGTCTGTCTATGACATTGGTGAAATTACGGATAGCATCCGCGATGTCACGCATACTGTCAGTCATGGCTGTGCGACATGCTCTCAGCTCCCTCAGACCCTGTCTGGTGTACCTTTCTATATGCGACTGTGCCTGCATGACAGCCCAAAACATAGCTGAGGTTGACAGACCTCTTTGGGCACATCTGCCAGAGGCAGTATGCCCACAGATGCTCCCACGAGAACCCATGGGCAACTGTCTGTGTGGTACCATCGCAGGACCCTGCCCATGGCTGCTGTGTGGGGAAGTATGTGCCACAGATACCACATTACCCTGGTCAATGCCCACTGTATCCTGTCCATCACCTAGGGACAATGGTGACAAAGGCTGTACTGGCAGGATGACTGTGAGCAATGATGGGGTTGACCGCTGTTTACTGTCAATTGGCTGACCAATGGCGGACCCTGACACACCTTCCTGTGCCGTTACACAGATATCATCATTACCAGTACCTGTGGCACCAGATTCAGGTTCCCTGCTGAAGGACACCAGAGCAGCACCAGAACCTGTGGGAGGAAGACAGGAAACACAGTTTACAGTGTCCACACAATGTTACCAGTGATGCACTTATGCACACATGCACACGTGGACACATGCACGCATGCACACATGGACACAGGCACACATGCACATGTGGACATGTGTACACATGCACACATGCACACGTGGACACAGGCACACATACACACATGCACACGTGGACACAGGCACACATGCACACATGCACACCCCGCAGTATACACACAGAGCACTACTGAGTTACACTAGTATTACTAGCACTATCAGGACTATTATAGGTATTGTTAAACACACTCACCAGCATGGATGGCCTGCCTTGCTGTAACACCGGAGGGACCTGCAGAAATGAGGAGATTAATGTCAGTGGGCACAACTTTGCCATTGATACTACATATGATACAGTGCAGTAGTACACCAGTTGCCTTTCACACGTCAGCTGCTGATATTGCCAATATCACACCTGCACAATTACATACTATGTTGACAGCTACATACCATGGACACACCTTACACATGCATAAACTAACAGTGTACAGAACAGTCAAGTGTACATATGGCATATTACCTGCACGCTCCATGTCGTGCTGCTGTGTGGATCCAGCCTCCATCATGATGCAGGTGTATTGCTGTTGCTGTTCCTGGGCTGGAGCCACAACACTTAGGAGTAGCCCCTCCAGTCTGGTGAGGGGGGGATGTGTGGCCACCCCACCTCCTGTGGCAACCTGTTGCCTGTAGATATCTGACGCACACTGATGGACATTTCTGATTAAATCACTGCAGTGATGTCGTACCTGCTCATATGTCCTATTATGTGTGCCAATGTCATTTACCCTACGGACAAGGTCTTGCCACAGTGCAGCCCTCTCCTGCTGATTCTGGCTGGTGCGGGAAAACAGTATGTCATAATCCCGCACCAGGCTCTGGTGTATCTCCTCATCTTCCGCTGCAGAGTAGGCAGGATTATGCTGACGCGCCATCTCCCTGGAAGAGAACACAAACAGGATATCAGCAGACTATGTCAGCAATATATGGCACACATACTATACATGATACTCAAGTGTAGTGATATAGTACTACTCCCATATGTTGCATGTGTGTGTCTCGTGGTGGATACACAAGTACATGGCCAGATATCAGTGCTCAGCCAACACCTGTGCAACAATACCTGCCACATTCCATACAACATAGTAGCATGCCCCATCGGTCAGCACACTGCAACAGGTCCAATGCACAACCTCACTCTGGGGGTTCATACCAAGGTACTGTATGTTGAACGCCATCCACTAGTGTGATCTGGACACAAGTTACTCGGCCTGGATATACATATCCCACCACCAACACCAGCACAGTAGACTACTTTGATATGTATGTGATTAGACAGTTATTCACTTGTTAGGACTGAGATGGTATCCATGCAGCCCACTGGGCCAGTGGAAGCCACAACCCACACTGCTGACCCCTTTGCGAATGCTTACCATGGACATCCCACAGATTGCATGGAACTTGCACACATTTCTAACCCAGACCCTATGCACAAAGGTTAGGCATCCTGTCCGGTGGATCCCAGCCAGAGGCAGATTGTATAACAATAGCAGGAGGCTACTGCAGGACAGAGCAGATTCACATTAAGGGAAGGCATCTGTGGTGAGCACTGGTAATATGCTACGGTCTCTCATAACAACGGCCATGGCCTACTCTGGGAGGGAAATGGCCACAAACACTATAGATAACCACAAGGCCTTCTTCAGTTATGTTACACATATGGACCAAACGCCTCCGATATGCTCCGAGTTAATACACACCTACTTAACATTCACCGAACACACAGATATTGGCAACATTCTTGCAGACAGGTTCGGTGCACGTATCCCCCCTCCTTCTCCCCCACAAGTAGAAATACTTATCACAGCTGAATGTAACCTCCCTATCATCTCACATGTCCAGGTGAGGGCTGCCCTCAGCAAAGCAGAACACACAGCATCACTGTGACCTGATGGTATCCCTGGATGTGTGCTATGTGCACTCCAAGAGGACATACAACCACATATAAGACTGATATTTAACCTTGGCCATACTACAGGATATGTACCTGAACACTGGCATACAGCAACAGTGGTCCCACACCACTAAGGAGGCACCTCTACTGACCCTGGGAACTACCGCATCATAAGCATAACCGGCCTGGTCTGCTAAGCTATGGAATTATTCAGTATGGGACGCATATACAGCGATATTGGGTACCTGCAGACACTTGTTCCCGGCCAGTTTGCCTCTGTGATGGGCTGATCCTGCCTTTTGAACCTGGTTGACCTTTCAAAACAGTCACTACAGCCATTGATGAGGGAAACACACAGACAACTGCTGCCAGGATCATGGCCTAACACTGACTGACATGTAATGTATAGTCATCCCCTTTTGGTGGAACTACGTGCACACAACATATCACATGGACATACCTATAGATACAGACCTATGACACATTTGGAGGGTTCCCAGTATGCAGACTATTAACCTGCTACTTTACATTACCTGTGTTTGTCGCAGCTGCTTGCCTTACCACTACTTCTGCTTCCTGCTGCTGCTGGCACGGCTTGCTACTGTCACTGCTGACAGCTTAGACTCAGTGTGTAGCGTGTGTTTTCTTTTTTTTTTTTTCTCTCACTCTCTGTCTCTGTCTGTCTCTCTCCCTCTGTCTGCCTCCAGACAGTGCAATGAACATATTGCATGTGTGGAGTGTTAGTACAGGATGCTTTTGTAGGTATCTGCATAGGTCCATGTGATGGCCTCTGCACCAATTGTAAGCTAGCATTTGCTAATTGCATGCAGCCAGTTGTGTACTGATTGCAGTTCTCACTGTGATTTCAGGACAGTGCTATAAAAGGGTATGTGAGATAGGCGCTGCCTTTCAGATTGTAAGGGTGGGGATCATGCTGGTATGCTGTGGACACTGTTCTGTGAGTGTAAAGGTTAGTATCTCTCTCATGATTCAGGCTGTGTTGTAGATTCACATTTCTCCATTCCTCTCTCCTGTTCCCTGTAGTAAGTGTGTATGCACAATGACACCTACAACTATATATATATATATATATATATATATATATATATATATATATATATATATATACACATACATTTATATATGTACATTAACTGACATTATTACCTACTAGCTACCAACTAGCATGGCTGTTTCTGTTCACACACTATTATGGAAATCCACTAGTTTTGACAGTAATTCTAAATGACATGCTTTGTGTACTACACATCCTATATTCCCTTTTCATTCATTCCTACTATTACATGATATATTTATTTTAGCACAATGTTCTTGTATAAGAGTCATGGCTTAGTGGTAGGTCATGCAGAGTACTGTTTCCAAGGTCCTGGGTTCGGGACTGACAGTGGCATTTTATTTTGCTTTTTTACTGACTACAGGACCTGTCAATCAGAGTGACTAAGGCACTTTTAAGCAGTTGTAACCGGGTTAGTGCTGGTTTGCGTGGAGCGCACGCATGCGCACTGGCGTTCAGCTCCGCGCACACCCGCTTACAACCGCTTAACAGTGGTTACTCTGGCGCACACCCGCGCTATTTTCTTTGAAAGAAATGAAAATGGGGAGACAGGAAAGTGGTGAAAAAGGGGTCACAAAGAGGGTAAGACAGTAGGGAAACAAGCTTGGGATTTGCAGGAGGGATGTAGGTAAGGCCCATAGCTGCCCATTTCTTCATCAGCAACAGCTGTGCATATGTATGTAATTTGGTGTGACAGGGCCACCGGAGGAGGGTCCAGACTGGGCACTAGTGCCAGGTGCACTCGCCAGCTGAGGTGGGAGAGGTGGGTCCGCTGGAACCCGCCTTCCCTGTCGTCCTCGGTTTTGCATTATGTCATGACTGTTTGGGTTAGTAACATATAATACCATTCACAATTAGTTGTAACAGCATGCATTAGTATTCCCATTAACCAAACACCCAGATATTCATACCATTGAACAGCGAGCATAACACATGCATAATTTGAACAGCAATACACAGTCCAACAACATGCAGGGTTGATTGATGGCAACAGGCCATCAGGTTTTGATGTATGAACAGGGCAGATGCATCAACAGACATGCAAATATTTATGACCCAACAAGACAAATGTCTAGGGGTGTTAATTGTGATTGCACATACCATTTTTACGTGGAATGGGTTATATGTGGTTATAGGGTGGGGTGAAGAAAATAATATTAACACCTTCGAATACCAATACATATGCTGTACATTTCTAATAGCTGCACATATATACACACTACTGTTCTAACTACAGTTTCCTATATGATAACTACTTCAATTTGGTGATAGGACTGTTACTGCTACATCAATATACATTTTATTGTTCTTCATACACATTCATATCTGGCTGTGTTCAGCTACATCATCCTGCTACATTTGCTTTATATAGCTATAGACAACTGTGGATGTTTGGTATGTCAGACAATCATACTATCTGCATATTGCAGACTGAGAGCAACATATCCAGATTTTGGGATACACATTCCAGCTGCAGCAACACTTTGAACAGATTTCGCTGTTTGGTTTTGCTTCTCACATGCATTTCATTCTGTACTGACTGCAGTATACTTTATTCAGGGATTATTACTACTTTATTGCTGGATTCATAACGCTTTCTCACACTCTCTCACTTGTTTTCGTTTTACTATTCAGGATGGTACTCACTTCTAGGCTTTATTGACATGTTTTACATGTAGTTATTACAATCCTTTCCAGCAGTCTCACTTCTGTCATGTTTCAGTATTTCAACAGGGGTATATTTCACACAAGTGATTTGCTCATCTTCTGCAGCTGTACTTTTCAGCCTGCTGCAGGTTGTGTACTATTATATTACAGGTGGGGCATCTGTATTTCAGACTTTATTTCAGACATTTTCATTTTTCTGTTTGGATTACAGACTGCAACACACTTTTGTATTCAAGCAATACTTGCAAACACTCTTACACTGTTACTTGCACATTCTATTACTAGGTGGCTACACTGCACTCTTTTGCTAACTGTCATACTTTTATATTTCTTTACAGTTACTGGGAGAGGATTACTGACCTGCCTGGTGGCGCAACCACACCAGCCTATCACCATAGGCTCTGCAGTTCGCAGAACGGACACCTGCAGCTGTAATATAAATGAAGTAATATTGGAATACACATCTCCATAATATCAGCTAGCTTAATTTCTTACATACATAATTACATGTAACTTACTCAGTAGTGGGGCATTGGGCATTTGCCGGGCCTCCTGGATCCAAAGGTTCAATTGGTTCTGCTTGCATCTCTTCAGGTCCGCATGGTGGTGACGAACCTGCTCACCAGTCCTTGGAATCCCTGTGGCACTGGTGAGATCATGAGCCAACCGGTTCCACGCCTCAGCCCTATATGCTCCCCACAGGACCTGGCCCTGCATGAGTTGGGCCTCATGATTGTGGACTAGGAGCCAGACCATGTATCTGGACTCCTCAATGCCCCACCTCTGTGCTCGAAAGCAACTACCCTCACCTACTCCTGTTATTCTGGCTGTAAGTCAGTTCTACAATCGTTTATGCTGTGTATTCCCGCCTATGGGGCTTATATATGCCGTTTTTCCCGCACATATCTATGATTGGCCATTTTAGAATTGTATCAACTACACAAAACCTGCTTTGTCATGCTCCACTTTGTATTCATTCCTATATATTTGCTATTACTGCATTTATAGGTACTGCTGTCATGGCTTAGTGGTTCAGTACCTTGACTATGGTGCATAGTATCCTGGGTTAGAACCTGGCCACTGCTTTTTATTTTTTATGACTGTCTAGACAGGCTGAGGGGTGTGTCTGTGTAAAGGCAGTTTTGATACGGCTTGCTCAACGTTGCCCATCAGTTAGCTTGTTGGCGTGGTGCGCAGCTCCGCGCAAACGGGGTACGCTGGTTTACGCCTCATTTGGCTATCAGCACGCATATTACGCTTAGCTCAGCTAGGGGCACACAGTTTCAGCGTGTTAAACCACTGCTCACCTACAGGCACTCATTTTGCACCTGTTAAACCACTGCTCACCTACGGGCACTCATTTTGCACCTGTTAAACCACTGCTCACCTACGGGCAGATGCACTCACCTTGTTCAACTGTAGCTCAGCTATAGGCACATCTGGCATTTTTATTATTTTGTTATCTCACATTTCTTCAAAATAAATGGACTATTTCATTACATTTTACATAAACTATGATTTTATATGTGTACATGTTTGTCAGGGACTTGTTTCATGCTTATTTTACTAGAAATAAAAATTGGTGTTGTGGGGGCTCGAACCATTAATGCCTGCTCTTCAGCCGACGTCTCTACCGCTACGCTATTGCTTCTTGGCTTACTTTGCTTATTTAGTTCTTATATCCTTTTCCACTGACTGCTAACTGTGGCTGAGCTATGGGCACGCCCGCGAAAACGAGCGCACTCACGGGCAAACATCTTTACGATTTAAAAAAAATATATAACATGTTCATTTATATATTTTATATTCATAGTCTGTGGGGGCATGTGTTGTGTTGTGTTTATTCACATTTCCATGGCCTCTGTCGTGGGTGTTTACTTTGGGCAATTTTACTCTTCTGGGGGCGTGTCCGCTTGCAGGGCTCAGCCTACGGACATGCCCCCTACTGTCTTCCACGGACCGTGTTAGCCTTCGGTGTGATTCAGCATGCCCTCATGCATATGCATGACATGCTGACGTCACACTGTTTAACTGCAGCCTCCGTGTAAGCCATGTATCTCTTACACGGAGGCTTCATGAATCCTGCCCATTATTTATTGAATACTTGCATGGTACTAATGAATTCTTAATATTTACATATGACAGCTCACCATATACCATTAATTTTCTGGATGTAACAGTTAGTAAGACTACAAATACACAACTAATCACCAAACTCTATAGGAAGCCTACTAGAAGGAATAATGTTTTACACAAAACAAGCATGCATCCAAAACATGTTAGTAAGAATGTAATGAAGGGACAACTGATGAGGATGAGTAGACTACATAACACAGACGAAGTACTTGAACAAGCAGTATCGATGCTTAGAACTGAATTTATAGATAGAGGTTATAAAAGGCGGGAAATAGATCATGACATTGTTGAGATGCATGAAGTAAGGAGCACACAGAGTAGACCATTTTTTTTCTAATGATATGAATGAAGAACAAAATATATATAATACTAGAACTACTAGAACTATCAGAGATATAGTAAGGTTTCCTATTACTTACTCTAGTGATGTAAATGCTTTTTGTTCCATCTTTCATAAAAATTGGAATATTTTGAACTCAATGGAAGAACTTAATGGGATCATTGACAGTAAGTCACATTTTTCCTTTAGAAATAACCGATCAATAAAGAGACAACTATGTTACAAACCATTGACTAAAAAGAACAATACTTTGTTCTCTCAGTGACTTGGCACATTTCCATGCAGACATTGCATGGCATATAAATTTATATATACTAACAGTGTATTTATACATCCTAGTCAAAATTTCCTGATAGATTTTGAATTTTATGCAGATTGTAGGACCAAGCATGTTGTGTATCTTAGTTTTTGTAAATTGTGTTATGCTTTTTATGTCGGGAAAAACAATAGGATTTTTACAGAATTAATATTAGAACACATAAGAGATATAGCAAATCAAAAAGAAACTAATGCACTTGCAAAACACATTAAAGAACAGGGACCTTCACATGTTTTTAATTTTTAGTACTAGAATTAATAGAAGATAATATTAGAGGTAGTGACATTAAAAATAAAACAGAAGAGATAGAACAGAAATGGTTACTACAACTACATGCAGAGAAGTCACCAGGTATTAATGGTGTAGCATTATTGAAACCCTTTTTAAAGGCTAAACCTCTTAGATATTGATTTTTTATATATTTTTTATCATTAGACATGTTTTGATAAATAGTCTACTTTTATATTTATTTATATATTTACACATTTATAAGTCTCAAGATTTTAACATATATTTAATGGTATTACTTATTTCTAATTGACTAATATACTAATTGTTGTTTTACTAATTGATGATTGTTTAAATATGCAATGTTACTTTGAGTGCATAGTCTGATGAAATGATCAGTTGTTGTAGATTGTGAAAGTGCTTACTTGGATATAACTTGGATATACTTGGATTAAACTATCTTTTTGGATTATCATGCAGCTGTGGTCACTTTCTTCCTTTATATTTTTATTCAAAATCTAAATATCAGTCCAATAAACTGCTTTTCCAAATCTTTGGCATCATATATATGCTAGCCACATATGGTATACAAACTGTAAAAAATAGACTTGACCAACACAGCAGGAACCAGTATATAAATTTTAATAAAACAAAAAACGAAAAAGGTGAGCACTTTTGTGGTAAATTAGCCATTTCTTCAGACCATAAAAAATGAAATAAGCCACAAATAATTAAAATACAGCTCAACCAACAAGAATCAAGCAATATTTATGTATTTATTTATTTATTTATTTATTTATTTATTTATTTATTATTTGCTTACCTGGAAAGTAGTTTATTATGCAAAGAGTAGAGCTTATAATTACTTTTACATCAGGAAGACTAATTGTTTGTTTAAGGAAAGAATTTTAGAACATGTGGGTGACATTCATAAATGCAAATCTACTAATTCATTAGCAAAACATACTTGTGAATTTGGACTTCAAAACGTTTTTAAGTTCGCAGTTTTAGAAGAGATCAATGAGAGGATAAGGAATGGCGATATTAAAAATAGGACAGAATGTTCTGAACTTAGATGGATTGTATGTTTAAAAGCCAATAGTTTTACCTGCTTGAACGATGCTCTTTCCATCAAGCTGATACTTAGAGCACATGGCTTAAGGCATTAATTTGATTTGCTAGGTTTTTATGAATGGTGTACCTGTTTATGAATGTGTTCTATATGCATGTGATTTTATTTCTTGATTCTGTTTGGCTGAGATGTAGTTAATTATCAGTGGTTTGTTTAATTATTTTATGGTCTGAAGAAGCAGCTATTTTACTGTGAAAGTGGTTACCTTTTTTGTTTTATTAAAATTTATATACTGGTTCCTGCTGTATTGGTTGAGTCTATTTTTACAGTTTGATATGCTTTTTGTAACAGATCAACCTTTACCTGCAAGCCAGTTTATTTTTATCTACACATATGCTATTCTTCCCATCCATATAGAGTTGATGAAATGTCCTTTTTTCCTACAAGATAATCTATTTCTACTCCATATAATAATAATTTCTCTTACTTCTTGTAAAACGTTCAACCATTGTTCCATAACAACACTGAATGTGCCAAACTGTATTCATTATACCGATATTTCCTTTATTCCAAATTGAATTCCTTTCAGCTTCTCTTCCAATCCATATCCCTTACTTTTTTCTCTATTTAATGGCATCACTATTTTTGTAAGCTATTCTTTACACTTAAAATCACTTCTCCCATCATATTACTTTCTTTAGTCAGAAGAATAATATCATTTATGTAAAAATATAATAACTGGATATTCAACACCATTACTCTGTATATACTGTGCTTTTTTCATTTTTCATTTGTTTCCTTTATTAGCAAATTCATAACTATTAAAAATAAAATGCTACTCATCAAGCATCTTTGTTTTAAACCCCTGTTCATCTCTATCTCTTCACCTAACTATTTATCAAAACTCTTATTTTACTATTTCTATATGCTGTTTTAATTACTTTCTGTATCTATTTGCTAAAATTATATCCTTCCATTATTTTCCATTCTATATCATGAGCTATCATATCAAATGCTTAATTTATATCTTATACCAATAGCTTTACTCCATTATTTTCCTTTTTAACATCATCTATCATTTCTCTAACATTCATTAGTACTTCCTGACATCCTTTTCCTTAAGTTCTATAAGTACTATCTTCTAACACCTGAAGTATCTTATTCCCTATTCTTACTTGTATTATTTTCGTAAATATCTTATAATCAGTATTATTTAATACAACTGGTCTCCAATTAATCATTTCTTTCTCTCCTTTCTTCCATATAAATCTAATAATGCCATTACATATTTGTGTAGAACAAATACCATCTTTTAACCATTCATTAAATATACATATCAAGATTTTTTTGCAATGGTTCCATATTCATACATATTAAATAATCTATACCACATAGACCTGCTTCAGAATTAAGATTTACTTTCTTCATAACCATATCTAAGTCCATTAAGGTAATTTGCTTATCTATATATTTCTTTATTTCTTTCATGAATTGCTTAACATTCCATTCATTTTCGTATTTTAGCTCTCTTTTCCATGCCATAACATATTGTACTACAAGTTCCATGATCTCCTTTGTTTTTTCCACATTCCCATTTTTTATTTTTCATTTCTTTCATTATACCACTTTCTTCTTTTACCAGTTTAAATAAGGAAATGCTTCTTTTTTCCTTTCAGAAAATATCTTTGTTTATACAACAGTCCCTTTATTTTTTCTTAGGTTCTCTTATATATCTCCTCCTCTTTTCTATAATATACATTCTCCTTTCTTTCCAAACTTTCTAATGACTTGCTCTACAAGTCCATGTATTGTTTTTATTTTTGTCTTAATCCACATTCCCATTGTAAATGATTTATTTTATATTTCTCTTTAAATACTAACAGCTATTCTGTCCAGTTATTATGAAAAGTTCTCATACTCATATGATCCTTCCATAATTTACCTATGTTGCTCTTTCCTTTTTCATTCCACGCATTATTTATTCTTTTAATTTCTTTTCCAATTTTTATATATTTATTTTCTTCAGTTTCTATCTATATTGCCATATGATCCAAAAAACCCATTTCTACTGCTTCTGCTATAACTATTTTTATACTTTTAGAAACTAAAAAATAGCCAGTCTCTATTTTAACATCATGTACATGTACTTATCTCCTAACACTTGTACATTTCATAATCTCTCTTATTATTTTATTGTCTTATCTATCTTTTTTCTTGTATCCCTTAAATCACAATTAAAATCACCTGCAATTATGATGTCCATATAGCATATGTCTTTCTCTTTCAAATGATAGATATGCATATACTGCTATAATTATATAGATTGTATTTTCCCATCTTAAGTCTAATACTAATAATCATCCTAATCTTACTAAAGTCAAATCTAATATTGAAATTGCTCCACTAAATAATACTGCTATTCCTGAGCAAATTTATTCTCCCAAACTCCAAATTATAACTCTTTTCCATAAGTTTTCTGTTTGCAATCTTTCTTCCTTTGATTAAACCTCTGACATCTTCTAATATTATATCTACTTCATGTTTATTACATCACTCTCATACCCCATTTCATCTTACTAAACATTTTATACTATTCACATTAACTGCTAAGATTCTAAGATTATTTGTTTCCCTTCTTCTTAGTCTAAATGAAATTATGTATTTTTATCCTTCTTTCTTTTTGCTTTTAATCCTAAACCTTGATTTTTTTTCTATAATTCACTCTTTTTCCAACAGAGTTTTTCTTTTTTGACTACCTTCCAATCAATATCACCCTCATTACTAACTTCTGACTCAATTTCTAATTCACATTCTGTCTCTTTTTTTCTGAATCTAGTATATCATTTCATTATTTGACTGTTTTACTCAGTCATCCTTTTCCTCTTCCTGTGGTTTTAATTACTTGCTCCTTTCATTATCATTTATATTTTCTTCTAAACATATTTTTTTCTTTTCTGTTCTATTTTACAATGCACCCATAGATGCCCTTGTCTGTTTACATTTACAACTTTCCATTTCACATTTTTGAATCATGTCCAAATTCCCCACATAAAAACATTTTTGTCACAATTGCCCACAAAATGTCCTTATTTTCCATAACAACAAACAAAAAATGTTTTGGTTGCCCCCCCCCCCAATATTTTACAACAGCTCTATTTCTTTCAGCATTAGTCATAATTGGAATGTGCATAATTCTATCATTTATATTTTCAGTATTACATTACAATCCTAACTTGCAGTCTATAAACCTCTGTTATCCAGTACTTTCACAATATTTGTATCCTCTTTACAAAAGTTCTAATGTTTTTAACAGGTTCTCTGTCAATCTCTGTTTGAAATTATATATGCACTTTCTTTTGTGTTTCATGATAACAAGTTTTATCAATATACTTATTCCATGGATATATGTCTTTTTCATCATATTCTCCCAGAAATGTCTCTAGGCCTGCAGCAGACTGAAAAAAAAATAAAACATGTCACACTATGTCTCTTTTTTATCAAAATAAATACTCTTACTTTTGTGCCTTTATTCCTAAAGATACAATCATTATTCCCCATATTCCGTACCTGCTCATCTCCTTCTCTTCTTTACCTTGTGTACGTACTACAGACTTCTGTTTTCTGTTTCTTCCATCTTCATATTCTCTCTTTCCCTTCTCTCATCTCCTTCTCTGCTTCTGCAAATGTTTTTCTTATATATCTCTTCCACCTCCTCATTCTGGATCTTTTCCATAATTTCTCCCCATGATAAGTCTTTTCTACTATCTGGTTCATTTTCCTCCATCAAGTCCATCAATAAATCATCCCATAACCCTCCCAACTGGATGGTTGTAACCACAACATCTGTTTTGGCCACTCATTTCCCCTTGAACTACTAAAAACAACTCCCTCTGGAATAACTCCTCTGAATCATCTGCAACACCTTCTGCCATTTCCTTCTGTTCTGAAAATTTCTCTGAACTATTTTAGAACTCCTTTTTGGAACTGGCACTTGCCTCGGCTCTCATCTCACTAGCCGCCATATTGTGCTGTTCTCCCAGCCACCACTGTGCTGGGAATGGAACATATGCATGCATGCATTCATTAGACTTACAGACTATGGGTGCCATAATGAGTAGTGGAAATTCCCCAATATCCTGGCCAGATTTCCCCTAGTAGTATAAATACCACCACATATCTCCCCTGAAAAGAGGCCACTGCTCCAGTGGGACTAAACTGATCAACAAAAATATAAATAAATAAAAATAAATAAAAAATCTCCATTCATAACTTCTTTAAAGTAGTTTCAATGGAACACATAACTTTTCAACATGACATCTCAATTATAAATTTATTTTCTAAATGGTACCAGGTCTCATATTTGCATATGCTTCTAATAAAGCAATGCTGTTCAGTGAGTCCATTGAAAACTACCAAGGTTGTCAACAAAATGAGATTTTTTTTCTTACTGTTAGATGTGGCGACCTTAAACTTGATTATATTATTATGCAGAAGGTATAAGGTCACAACCACTGTGTTGCACTTGTCCACCATATGAAAACATATTTTTGATGTACAGCATTCTTTTACATTGTATTCTAATGGAAGTAGCATTTCTGGAGAATCAAAGCTGGTGAAATGTGCTTTGGATTTGATATATTCAGTCTGTAGACCCATAAACTAAATAAACATTCTGATTTACAAAATACTACTTAAAACCTTCTTTTCTTGGTTGCAGTTTTATTTTATTTTTTTGCATAGCTAATTTTCTAAATAATCATTGCCTCACTTGCCAAGATCAATACTGCAATGAGCAAATTTATGTACTATTTTACATTTCCAAGAGAATCATAGCTTGTTCAAAATGTTGATTATAATGATATGCAGTTGTTTTGAAATCTTCAGTGATGAAGGCATAGTATATAATGTGGGCAGCCACGGTGGTACAGCAGTTAGCGTCGCCACATCACAGCAAGAGGTTCTCCGGTTTGATCCTCGGCTGGGGTGCCTTCTGTGTGGAGTCTTCATGTCCTCCCTGTGGTTGCGTGGGTTTCCTCTGGGTGCTCCGGTTTCCTCCCACATCCCAAAGACATGCTGTAGGTGGATTGGACACTCTAAATTGGCCCTAGGCGTGAATGCATGTGTGTGTGTGTGTGTGTGTGTGTGTGTGTGTGTGTGTGTGTGTGTGTGTGTGTGTGTGTGTGTGTGTGTGTGTGTTCCTTCTGTGGAAGGTTGGGCGCTGGGCTGGCAACTTGACACCGTAAAACTCCACTACCAATCATGAGTGGACAGGTGATCCGCTGTGGCAACCCCTAACTGGGAAAAGCTGAAAGAAAAAGAAGGCATAGTATATAACCCTAAACTAAACCATTTTTAACATTACATTTCTTTCTGATTTTACAGTACTGACAATGTCAAATACGAAATGAGTAAAGTAGATAAAATAAATAATCAAATTAAATTAGGAAAAGAGTTATGGCCCACCTGTATTCCAGACCTTGCTAGCCCATACTTTGACAGCAAGGGTGACATTTGCAGGCTCAAAGGATATACACTTAATAGAATTCACAATACTGAGTGAGGTAGACTTACTTAATTTTGTTTGTAGTCATGTATTTTAAACATCAACAAAGACTATTAGCATTCCAAAAGATTTTGTCATAGTAACTGTATCAAACAAGCACTAAATGTTAAAAAATGGATGCCCTTCTTCACTGGAATCTTTTAAGACGTACTTAGAGTTTTAATTGTTTGCAATAAACCTCATACATTGATTGAGATGGCACTGCCTCAGCTAATCACTTCAGATTGATTTTTTTCTGATTTTTATCATAAAAAAATATTATTTTAGCAATGTCCTATAACTGGGTGTGGGTAATGTAGGATTTACCCATGGCTGATGTGGTTTGATCATGAAGGTGAAGCCTGAGTGATTGACCAATGCCAACTGTAGGAAAAGCCTGTGTTACCCAAACCCAGGAGTGGATTACCGTATTATACAATGACATTATTTGAAACAAAAATTATCTTTTCTAAATAATATTAAGGAATTTAGTGCTCTTCCTTCATCATCTGTTAGTCTTGGGCATCATATACCTTTCAGATGCCAGCATAGTGCATTAAATTAGTTTTTTTTTTTTTAATATAGTGAGGAGTCCAGTGTGCTGCCTTCTGTGTAATGTCTTTGTGTCCATTTTTCATTAAGGTGTTCAGTAGACCAGTGAGGTGTCTTTTGTGCAGATTTTGTGTGTCAATTCTTTTTCAGAAGGCACAGAGAATTCAAGCACGGTACCTTCTGAAGACATTCTGCATGTCTGTAGAGCTGTTTGCAGGAATGCTCCCAGAATCAGGAATTGTGAAGTTCTTGTTAATGTAGTCATATTTGTCTTCTCCAATGAGCAATTATTGGTACATAGTAGCATAGGGAAGTGTTTAATAGTTTCAATTGCCCATTTAGAGATGCAGAGAAAATTAATTCCTACCAGACTTTTTTGCATTGGAGAACAATTGATTTAAAATAACCATACTGATTGGTCTGTCCAATCGGTGTGCACGTTTTTGAATGATTGAGACCTTTTACTGTATAATTAGATTTTGTCCAAAGATTACATTTGATCATCTTCAGTGAAGGGAACAATTCATTCTGCATATCAACTGGTAGAGGAATGCCTTTAAAGTAAAACTGTGGTTAGAAATTGAAAAAAAAAAAATTAGCCATATCTTGATTAAAGTAGTTAAAGCAGTAATTATTAATTTGTCTTTTGGTCTAATGCAAAATGACCAGATGGAGGTAGAGTGATGTGATTCTGTTTGTCCTTCTCACAGTACAGACTGTATCATCATAAGATAAGGTTATCATACCCTTTTCTCTCATACAAGATCTTATTGCATTTATTTAGGATGCAGTATTTATGTGTGTGTGTATATATATATATATATATATATATATATATATATATATATATATAAAGACATATACATTTTTTTTACTGGGGAAGCACTTCAGGGACACCTATTTACTGTCTGTTTCTGTCATCGATAGCGCACGCACGCACGCACACACACACGCGTGCACACACACACACACACACACACACACACACACACACACACACACACACACACACACACACACACATATGTATAGATATATGTGTGTTGTTTTCTTTGAGACTACATGGTATAAAAGGTTTTATCCTCAGAGAAAAGGAGAAAAAGCAGCTTCAGATAACAGTACTTATTAAATGTGCTGTGAATTTTCAAGAACTCAATTGGTTTGTGATCTCAGATCTCAGACAGAGGAAAAGAATGAAGAGCTAAAAACATCTTGTTATGTGGGTTTCTACCTGTCCCCAAAATCTTAAAAGTGTGCTGTATATAGTGTACGAGCCAAGAAGACAATTTCCTAAGGCAAGCATTGAGAGATTTCATTTAAATCCAACATGGCATGCACTCTAAAAACTGAAGAACAATGAAATGCCACAAATGAGAAGTGATGCTTTATCATACATGCCAGTGTAGAAATAATTCTGTAGGGAGGAAAATGCAGTCTATGAAAAAAGTATATGTTTAGGGTGTACTGCTATTTAAACAAAACTGCTATACTTCTGTACAGCTGCTAGGTCAGACAAAAAAAAAAAAACAGTTCTAGGTCACTCCCTACATGAGCCTTAATGCAACTCAGTCTTTCAACTGCTAGGTCAGATAACTAGTGTTAGATTCCCCCTTCCAGAATTTCACTGCTGATTCATCCTTCAGCTATTGGGGCAGTAATACAACAAATGCCCTCCTTACCTGAGCCATACTTTGACTGATCCCTTCAGCTGTTGGGGAAGACAGAAAAACAGTGCTAGACCCCTTTCTACCTGAATCATGATACTGTCTATTCCTTCAGCTGCTGGCTCAGACAGGCAATAGGTGATGCATTCCTGCATGTCTGAGCCACAGTATTTAGTTACTGTCAGGTATACTAGCCCCAATTCCTCTCAATCTTCAGTCAAAAAGGAAGTCTGTTTCTTCAACTAATGACTGTGGCAGATGCTATACAGATTCACACATTTTAGTTTCCAACTGTATCCATGAGGTATGAATAAGGTAAGTGGGTCATTATGATGTTAACTAAAAAGACAGAGGAAAAGATATAGAAAACATCTGTCAGATGACACTAGAACTAGAAGATTATGGGCAATAATAATTAAATCAGGTCACGAAAAGAAATCCAAATGAATACACAAGTGACAGAGTGAATATGAAGTAATTTAGCTCAATGAAGGTACACTGCTAAGTATAAATTGTAAGACGTTTCACCTGCTGGCAGAATTTTTCAATAGCTGTGTGAGGCAGATGGGGTATTGAAGCCAATGAGACATTAGCTATACTTACTGTTTTGGTGGTGCATTTGTCCCAGTCAGTTGTAGGATTAATGAAGTCAGTCATAAAAGTTACTTTTTTATTATAATAGTCTCATGGTTAACAAGATATTCTTTGTGATCTTTAGGTGACATGGAGGGAGTTATAAAAGCCAGTTATATGACAGTTTCTGTTGTTGATGGTTTTGAGTGTTCCTGTTATCTATACTTCATGGTTTATGTTGTATGACCGTGTCTTGTAATTGTTGCAGATATAGATGGGACACTCGCTTGTCAGTTTTTCCAAGTCAGCAGAAGTGAAAGGCACCATACTGTAGATCAGTAGAAGAGAGGAAAGGCTCCTTAAAGCAAGTTTCTATCATGGTGCAAACCCACATACCCTGAGAGTCAAGACTGCACATATTTTTTTTTAATCTGGAAGGCATTAGGGAGATCCACCTTCACTTCTTTTATCACATTTGAAATCAGTTTAGAATTTCATCAATTTTAACTTGCCTAAAGTCACTGTGCATATTTTTGTTTAGGAATACGTGTTCTTGGAGATAGAAATGGAGACTATTCACTGCAAAGCAGGATGGTACCATCCATCTCCTCCCATGTGGAAGTGCACTGATCACCTCTGATTGCTACCATCTGCCAGTCTAATTATAACGTGCACTTATTGTGTCCACGGTACTGTCTTAGATGAGAGTATGAGCTCACTTAATTTGTCCCTTGTAAAGGGAAGTCAGGAATGCAGTCCTGTTATTGTTCATTATCTGTTGTGTCAAATGCCTCATATCATTCAGTGCTGCTTCAACAATGACAAGATGAATGTCATCCCTAGTGCCCTGGAGTTCCTTTAGTGCTCTAGACATACCCTCACCCATTATTTTGGCATGAGAAAGATGAATTACAGTGACTCTTTCCTTGTCTAGTTTAATGCACCTGATCACAGAGATGCTAATGCTAACAACAATGTTCCTCAACACTTCTTTCCATTTTTCCATCTGTTGGCCATCTGTCTCCAATGCGCTTGATCAGCCTCATTCATCCACCATGGGGTGAGGGCCAGCCATGGCATATCCATCATTTAGGTAGTCATACGGAGATTTCTTATATATAAATCTTGACCATACCTCCTGGTGAGTGATGTGCATGACCCTTGAAGCAGGTGTCTGCTATACTTTCCCTGATGTGTGTGTCCTGATGCAAAAACCTTTAAGAATAAGCAGCATGTTTTCAGTAAAAACAAATCAATTTCTACACAGAAAAACACATTTAATAAAGTCTGCAAACATATACTCTATTACCTGACTATGACAGTTCCTGTATCCCTATTACCTGAGTACTATGTTTTTTGTATCACCAGTACCCGAGTACTTGATTTCCTGACTCCCTGTTAACTGAGTTCTACAGTTCCTGTATCACCTCACTACTTGAGTGCTATAGTTCCTGTATCCCCATTACCTGACTGCTTTAGTTTATGTTTCCCCACTACTTGAGTACTACAGTTCCTATATCCCCATTTCCTGACTGCTATAGTTTCTGTGTCCCTGCTAATTGAATAGTATAGTGCCTGTATCTCCATTAACTGAGCAGTATAGTTCATTTAACTGAGTATGTGAGTACTATAGCCCTGTATCCCCATAACTGAGTACTATGGTTCCTGTATCACTCCTGTATCACTGTTACATGAGTACTAAAGTTTCTGTAGTCCTATTACCTGAGTACATCTGTATTCCCCACTACCAAAGTGCTATAGTTCCTGTATTGCTGTTATCTGAGTAGTATGGTTTCTATATCTGCAACAAGTGTATACTACAGTTCCTGTATACCTGTTACCTGAATACTGTAGTTCCTATTTTCCATTACCTAAATACTCCTGTATCCCCACTACCAAAGTGCTATAGTTCCTGCATTGCTGTTATCTGAGTAGTATGGTTTCTATAGCTGTGATATGTGCATACTACAGTTCTTGTATACCTGTTACCCGAGTACTGTAGTGCCTGTATTCCCATTATCTGAGTACTTCTCTATTCCCATTACCTAAGTACAATAGTTCCTGTATTCCTGTTATCTGAGTACTGTAGTGCCTGTATTCCCATTTTCTGAGTACTTCTCTATTCCCATTACCTAAGTACAATAGTTCCTGTATACCTGTTACCTGAGTACTGTGGTTCCTGTATCCTTGTTATAGGTTCATAGGTTCATAGGTTCATACTAGGCTATCTGCCCTAGGGCATTTATAAGCCTAGCCAGAGTATGTTTGGCTTTCGCCACCCATTTTAAATTAATTTTACTATGCTCTTTTTCGAGGTTAGTATACTGTGCCTCTGTCTAACAGTGACACAGAAGTGATACCCGGGGTAAACCTACGATCTCCCATCCACTCATCAAGATTCCTCTTGAAGAGAGTCAATGAGGGACTCTGCCTAACCTGGACTGGGATTTTATTCCAGAGTGAAGGGAGCCTCTGGGTTATGAATCTGTCCCTCCAGCATGTCCTATTTATTTCAGTGCTGAGGTTCAAGTCTCGAGCATGTAGCTCGATGGGATTTGGATTTTTAGAGGTGCAGCATGTCCCTTAATTCCGGGTTGGACATGGCCTTATCGTCAGGCACAGGTCACCTCTGAGCAGGCGGTATGCCACTGAGTAGAGCTGGAGTTTCTTTAACCGGGCAGCATATGGCATCTGTTTGAGCCCTTTGATCCTCTTGGTGAGGTACTTTTGGGGTCTTTCCAGTTGCTGCAGGTGTTTGGTAAGGTACATCCCAAAAGGGGCATTGTACTCAATTATGGGCCTGATGAGGGATGAGTAAAGAGGCACGATGACCTCCCCTAATCTAGATGTGAATCCCTTCATGATTAGGTGGGCTATATAAAATGTTTTTCTAACCACTTTGGCCACGTGGTTGTCAAATGAGAAATTGCTATCAACTTGGGTCCCCAGGTCCCTAATGACTTCTTCTGTACTTAATGGATTACCACCTATGTGGTAATTTGTGGGCACTTTGTTTTTGCCAGAGGGGATGACTATACACTTTTTGGTGTTTAGCTTGAGGCCATGGCTCTGGCACCAGTTGTCTGTTTCTATGAGGCCCTTTTGGGGGATGCTTGTGTCGGCTGGAGAGTCAATTGTGGTGCCCAGTTTGCAGTCATCTGCGAACTTGGTCAGCCACAGTCCTTCCGTGTTGGCCTGTACCTCCGAGAAATATATACCAAACAAGAGAGGTCCCAGGACTGAGCCTTGTGGGACGCCACTTGTAACTGGTTTGGAGTCTGACATGGCTCCAGCAATTCTAACCATGTGGGTTCTATCCTTGAGCCAGTTTGCAACCCATCTAGTGACATAGGGGTTTATATTTAAGCTGGTGAGCTTATCTATAATGCCCGAGTGGGGTATTGTATCAAAGGCTTTTGCGAGGTCCAGATAGGCTGTGTGGACCACCTTCCCTTCGTCAATGGCCTTGATGACTGTTTCAAAGAAGTCAACCAGGTTTAAGAGGCAGGATCTGCCCTTAACAAAGCCAAACTGGGTAGGATCCAGTGTCTGTAGGTCCCCGATATCTTTATTTATGAGGTCCATGATAATCCTTTCCATAGCTTTGCAGACCAAGCTAGTCAGGCTTATGGGGCGATAGCTTCCAGGGTCCGTTGAGGCACCACCTTTGTGGAGAGGGACCACCGTTGCTGTACGCCACTCTTTGGGTACATATCCTGTAGTAAGGCTGAGATTGAACAGTAGTTTTATGTTTGGGTTTAGCTCTTCTTGGAGTTCATGTAGGACGCAGCCTGGGACCCCGTCTGGTCCCATTGATGCTGTGTTTTTCTGAGTATGATGGTTCCTGTAGCATCATTATCCGAGTGCACACTAAGCAGCAGGACAAGAAAAGGGCATTGTCAAGAGTGTCATCACTGGCAAATATTTTATGAGTTCCCTTAGTTGATAGTGACTAACGTAAGGTGACTGAGACAACTTGGGCTGGTGCCGTTGGATAAGAAAATAGTACAGTCACAAACCTATCTAGAGACATTCAAATCAGAGCAAATGTGTGCAGTAAAAAAGCTATATTACAGGGTGAAAAAGTATTCTGAATTCATATTTCTCAATGTTCCAGAACTATATAGTCAAAAATAACTTGTATGCCTCCTGATGTAGGGACTTATTACATGCCTGTAATCATGTATAAATCAGAAAATGTATTATCCTTCAGTAACACGCAAACACGTTTCCAAATAACAAAAAAATCATAATGTTTTAAAGCGTGATGTTATGATTTAGTACCTATCAAGTAGTAACCAGGCTTTTTTCTTACTTGATGTGTCTTCCTTTCCTTGCTATGAATATCAGATAACATAAGGGTACTAAAAATGCAGGTGAGCTATTATCACCTAATTTGTTTTAATGGAACTTAAAGGCTCTAGTAGTACTTTATTCTGCAAATTCTTCAAATGTTCAGGTCTTTAAGCAGCAAGTATCATTAACACCTCCTGCATGACCTCTACAAAATAGTTTTTTTCTGTTTTAAGCTTCTCTTCAGACATTAAATTAAAGAACTAGCACTTAGTATGATTAGCAAATATCCATGCATCTGTAATTCAGTAGATACTTCACAATATCAATAACTGCAACTAAAACAAATATATGAGTATGTGTAAACCTTGTGCATGGGTTATTCAGTATCATTCCAATGTAGAAAACCATCTCATCTGAAACCACTGTTAAGTATATAAATCAAATACAAGTAACATACTCCAATATGAGAAACTCAGAGCAATGCAGGCCAATAATCATGCCTTTTTGTAACATCTCCCAATCCGAATAACTGTCAGATCAAAAATCAGTTACACACCAAAAATTACATTTCAAACCTGCAAACCTGCAACAGGTAAGCACTTAGTAGGGGTAAATAATTAACTAAGTTATTTAAAAATTGAGTGGGTAATTAATTTAGCAAAAAAAAAAAAACTTACATTGTTTTAGCTGAAGTTAAAGTCCTAAATCAGGACTAGAACCTCCGCTGATAAGTCTGTCAGTGCCATGATGAAAGATCATAATGTTAATTCTCCAGATTCTGATATACAATATATTGTTCATGTATTTTGCCTTGTAGTAGTGCCAAATAATTCCACAGCTTAAATGTAAATCCTGTGGCATTGTCCACTTACAGTCATATACACCTTTTCACTACATTAATGTCATCTACATGTTTGGAACATTTCTATTGCCTCTGCATATTCTTCTATATATGCGCTGATATTGTTCCATTTAACCTAACACTGTAGTTTGGTACTTTTCCACAAATGGACCAAAATTTTGGCTATTTTTGCCTTCTTGAGATGTATCTTCTCTCTTCGTAGCTGACTGGGAAATAAAAGAAATCCTGCAGTTTATTTCAAAGGGCAGAGTTGCTTCTTAGTTACCTTCCACTAATGACCTAATATTGGGCCATCATCATTATGTTTCTAGACAAAGCCATAACTTGGTCATCTGATTGACCTTCTGGGCAATCCTCAGAATGGTGCAGCCCTCAACATGAAATTGCAGACCAGTGAGGATCACAAAAAGGTCCTTCTGTGGCAGAGGACTTACCCCTGGCTACAGTTACAAATAATTACTGTACCTCTGCCTGATTGGCAGTTCAGCTGAGGTGTCAGTAGTGCCCCCTAAAAGCTTCTGCCTCAGTAGCCACACCCTTCACCTCACCCTAGCTACAGTATTGTTTCCAGTTTTTCAATATGACATTGGTAGGGCAAAAGTAATTCAAGTGTGTTACTGTCATTCTTATAAAAGGGCAGTTCTATTCCCAAACTCTGCTTTTGAATATTCTACTGTGAAAACACCCTTTGAACTGGAAATGTGCAGTAGAAATACAGTTCTGCATGAGGCAGAGTGTTAAGACATTGAGGCTAGAAACTGGAGTGCAAATCAACAAATCGTGTCAAGGTTATGAGAATATATTTACTTTTGTGAATACTTGCTAATATTTTGAACTCTGGGTTATTATATGTAGTCTGTGGGGCCATACGATGGATGGGATTCACAAACAAGCTGTGTAGTTTACAACATACATGCAGTTTAAAGATGTGGATAACACAGACAGTTTTCATATGATAGGTAGCACAAGCAAAGTAGAAGGTTATGCATACAAATGAGCACAAAGCAGTGGTGATTAAGAAACAGTGCAGAAAAGGATTGCTCTGTATTAATGTGCAATTATAAAGTGATGCAGCAAGTAGGAAAATATTAGCTTGCATAGCAGAAATGCTAGTTGTGGCAGAAAGACTGCATCATATAATCAAATATATACACTACCTGCAAAAGAGTGAGAGAGCTGTGATATACAGATGAATAGATGAGCACCATGGTAATGTCTGAAATGGTTACCATAACTGAACTCTCATGGAATGACAGACGAAGATAATCTATCAGTACTGAGTTGATGATGATTTAATTATGAATTATCTGAGATTAAATGCAAATAAGAGCACAGGACTAAATTATATTTTTTAAAGGTGAAACATCTTTATTAAACTATCTTGTATGACATAAACTATGTTACATTTATATAAATGACAAAAAACCATAGCGACACACTCTCACTTACAAACATTATACATTCCAAATCATGCCGATACAACTGTAGATGCAATTATTATATATCACTTTTAACATACCCAGTCATTATTAGTCAACCATTACATAGGTTCATAGGTTCATATAGCTCATTTAAACCTAGTTCCTCCTCTGCATGTATTGATCCTACATTTCCCAGTTTTTCCTATGTAATTTACTCAAACCCTTTTCTAAAGATCCCATTTCCAGTTGTTTTAACTCTGTTACTATGTTCACTATTTCTATTAAAGTTGGTTTAGACTTTGATTTCCATTTTCTAGTAATTCCTTTTTTGGCAGCCATCATAATTAGACTCAGCAAGGTCTTAATATCTCTAGACAATTATGAGTGTGTATCATAGCTCAAAAAATAATTTCCCTAGTCACTCCAACTTGCTCACCCAGCAACTCTGACAAAGCAGTCTGCAGGGAATCTTTAAAGTCTACCAACAGGACTAAATTATAATATTGGTATTGAATGGACTTCGGAACTTGAGACATTTATGTGAGATATTTGAAAAGGATACTTAAATGGTTTTAAATATTGATTGGTAAACACTACATGCCATGATTTTAAAGTTTATATGTAAAGTGGGTATTTTATTTGCTCTAATATTCAAAAATGTCTGAGTACATTGGAACAGACTAAATCAGTAAAAAATATGTCTTGTTTATTCCTGTGACTCAAAAAATGTTTCCTTGGGCATTATTTGTAGTTGGAGTAGAACACTGCCTTGAGGCTGCAGTCTTTTTTGTGTATGCATCATAGCAGTGGATGTCAAACAGGAGAGGGCCAAGCACTGAGCCATTGGGAGACATTAGTCCCTTTTTCATCTGTAGAAGAGGTACCAGCAACCATCACTGTGTGAACTCCATTGGTAAGCCAGTTGGTTATCCATCAGATAACATACTGGTTAATGATTAGTCAGGTGGAATGTATAATATTTGATTTTACAAATTGAAATAGGTGACTCAAGATCCCTTGACTCTAACTCCATATGTCTTGGTAAAGATAAAGGTTTACTCAATCTAGTTAACTTCCTCTTTGAAGGAGTTACTGAAATCATGACCAATGGTCAATCTCTCCACAAAGATTGCCTCTTAGGAACCTTTAAGAGACTGAGTAGAATGACAGAGGTTTTAGTCTGTTGGGGTAAGTTCAGTGGTTTGAATCATAAACTATTGAATATGTTAGAGTATAAAATATATTTAAACCCTGTATGCCAGTAACCGCAGTCTATTACTTTGTAACATTATAAAATTTAACATGAGGCTATAATCTTTACCAGATCTCCTACCTTTGGTCAGGTGTAAACTTGACATGGTTTAAGCTTATACTTCTTTGAGCTGCAATGCATCAATCACTGTTTTCATTTGAAATTACTTGTGTGTAATTTGTGTTAGGATGCTGCAGTGGTTCAGTTTCAGGCTTTTCAACCTTCTGTGTGGCTGTGTGATCCTGGAGAAAGTATATATAAACAAGAAGGGTGTGTCAGGCAGATTCCCCTGCATGGAGGATATAGAGGCTCTTGCCCCTATGCAAAATTGCTTTTTTCCCCAAATGATCAAAATCTTCTTTAACTGTCCATCTGAAGCTACAACCAGCATAGACTCATCCAGTTGTAATGGAATCATCTCCACAAATACAGAGGCCTGTAATGATGTCAAAACCAAATGTGGTTGCAGCAGTGAACTGAACACCCAGAAAGTTGCATGAACCATACAAAACACTGTCAGTAAGCAAGGAATATGAAAAAAGTTAATGTAGATTATTATCATTCAGTAAATCTCTAAAATGAAAAGTATTATGTGGGATGTATGGAAAAAATGAAGCAATGCAAAGAAGCAACTACTGTGGAGCCAGAAGAAAGTGAGCTAATGCATAGACTTGTACACTGGCAAAGAAAAGAAACAACAGAAGCTAACAAATATTTTATTTTAGATTTCATAAATAAGATAGCAAGATTATGAGTCAGTATCCATGAATCGTAGAATATGCATTGAATGTAAAAGCTGTACAACTCAAAATACATAAAAATAAATTTAAAAAAATCTTTAAAAAAATCCAGCTTAATCATGGAAATCTCAGGTATGAAACATATCATCATCATAATGACAGATGCCACAGCAACTGTTGATGACGCAATTAACCCCTTAACTGCTGAGCGTTACCAGAAGGTATGTCCCCAGAATGCAGTCTATGTTGGGCTATTTTAGCTCTTTGATTTAAAATCCTCTCTCTTCAAAATGATTCAGCATTTTTCATTAAACTTTCAGTAAATGTTTCTGGCATAATTATTTATAAAACACCTTTGGATCCGTTTCCTACCTTCAGATTAAACAATGAAGCAGCTGCATCTTGAATTTTAATAAAAACATCTCAACAAGTATCTTAGCTAAGTGTGCAAATGTTCAAAAGAGCATTAACATTTTTATCTAAAATGACTTGAATACTGTAAAATGTATAAAACATATGATGGAAAAAAGCATTTTTTGCAAGGGGCAGGTCCTACTGCACCCCCTAATAATTATATACGGTATATATACCAACTCCAAAATTGTACTACATTGGGGAAAGGGCAGATCCCCAGACTCTGCTATACTGTGATCTAGCACAAAGAATTGACAGTAGGTAGAAAAATAACCAAAAACAAAGTTCGCTCTTATGAGCATTCGTTAATAGCTATTACACCCATCTCAACATATACAATGAACAAAAACATCCCTTTTATACAAAAGCACTCTTTTTATTTATAAAATCACATAAACATTATATATTTATGATTTGGTAGCTTTGTTTGTTTTATTCTGAAGAGAACTGCAAGCTTCACATTTGAATTTGCTAGCTGGTATGTAACAGGTCACATGTCAATTCCCTGAAGTTTGATATTTGCAAAAAAAATTCAGAGACTTCTAACAAGTTACCTGGGTACATAACACACGCACACACACACACACACACACACACACACACACACATATATATATATATATATATATATATATATATATATATATATATATATATATTCCTATCACATAGTCGAACTTGTACAAATTCGAACCCCATATGGTCGAGCCCATAAGTTCGAACTTGTACAAGTTCGAGCATTTAAACAGAAATCTCCATAAGGGGAGGTTTCCATTCATTTCATTGTGGTGCTATCTCGGAGTTGGAATATTTAGGTAGCGGGGGTATGGGGGTGCCCCCCTGCTTACAACAGTTTATTTTGTTTTTACTTCTGTGTTTTTAATCAGTAGTCAAAGTTTTGTAACTTCGAACGGAATGGTTCAAACATTCCATGTTTGAAGTTATAAAACTTCGACTATGTGATATAGACCCTATATATTTATTTATATATATTGTATACAAAGAATAAAAATAGAAAGACTAAACACACGGCTACTAAAGGTGGATAAAGTAAAAAATAAAACCACAGGATAGCGAATGTTATCACAACCACCACAGCAAAGGACATAGAAAATTATATTATATAATAGAACATACTACAAACTCTTGAGTTCTTAAAACCAAGAATTTAATAAATGAATAACTAAAAGCTGGTGTTAAAACTAAAAGATAAGTGCTTTCAGGTACATAGCTGTATCCTTCATCAGATCTAGTAACTTCTGCTCAGTGTAAGAATTTAAAAGCATCATCCAATCACAGTTCATTGTTCCAATCTCTGCCCTCTCAGGGCGGTTTGGACAGGAAGACATGAGTTAAGACCAGGAAGTGTGTCTGCATGTAAGTTGCCAATCCAATGCATCTCAGCTGTTTCTGTTCTTAAACAGATATCACCACCCCTTGGATCTGCTAATACAACTTGTTACACTGAAAAGAGAAAATTATGACCAGCGTTTTGAGCAATATGTTTCATTAGAGGATTCTTCATATCTTTTCAGCATATGTCACTTATGTGCTTAGAAATCCTCTCTTTCAGCTGCCTATTCATTTTACCAACATAAAACGAAATACACTGATGGCAGCAGGCAATATAAATAACATTGCTGGTTTTATAATCGGCATAGCCATTCAGTCTATATGTTCTTCCAGTAGTCAGGTGTACAAAAGCTTGCCTTTATGAGATGTATCTACAGGAAGTGCATAGTCTGCAGGGAAACATACCCTGTGTATTTGTCAAAGGCTGATTTCGTTTCTCAGTCCTGTGACATATCAGCTGTTTAATATTCTTGCCATTTTTGAACACAAAATAAGGGGTTTCACCCACTAGACTCCTAACATGAACATCACTGCTTAAAATTCTCCAATTTTCTCTTATGATGTTGTAAACGTAACGGACATCACTTGAATAACTTAGCGTCACTCTTGTCTTCACCTGATGTTCAGTATTTGCAACCAACAACAATCAATCATTCATAACCTTCTCCCAATAAAAAGGTTTCCCCATAGTGTGCCTAAGCTGTTCAACCTCTCCTACCTTGTCCATAACTTCCTTCTTCTTATAACCTGTCCATAAGAAGCACTGACCTAGAAATCTGTTTACATTAGATAGTTCTTCATCATTTGTATGTAATCTTGAATATCAAAGTAATTGACCTTTGAGCACATTATCATAACTTTGATGTGGGTGCATACTGGTACAATCTAGCAAAGTGTTCCTTTCACCTTCAGACCATGTAAATAAATGTATCACTCACAAGTTGTTAGGAAACATGAGGAAGTTCCCACACTGCCTGAGAATGCCTAGTGCAAATAGACTGGGCATTGAGAGGTAGCCTTATGATGACAGGCATTTGGAAGATTTAATTAAATCAGAGTCCTGAAAACTGTAGAGAGTAGTACAAAAAGGTAAAATTTTTATGGTTACTAAAGGAATTACAGTAAATGCAGGGGATAACTAGGAAGAAATATATGATTTGAAGTAAATGCCCAAAAGGCCATTCAAGGAACTTTCCAGGTAAGACACGTTTTTAGTCTGTTGGGAGTCACTGTTATGAGCAAATGAGATTTAACACCAAGGAGTTTCTGAAACCAGATTTACATAAAGGCAGACAACCCAAGATTTGTTAGGTTTAAGATCATAACAGGGTTAAGGTGGGCAGCGTAGAAAAATCCATGATAATCACAGAGCAGTGGCAGTTGTCACAGAATATATATTGTCCTCTTCTGTTAATCTTACATATAAATATCAGTTCCCATCTCCTCTCACAATTCAGATAGTCTTAATCTCTTTGCAGTCAAAGAAGCAGCAAAATCTTTGCTAAATGGCCCTACCAGAAAACTTTTTTTAAGAACTTCTACAAAAAAACAAAAAACAAAACAAAAAAATGCAAGTAAGCAAACTATAAATAAAAAACTACAAAATCATTGCATGACAGCAGTCACAGAACAGTGGTAGTTCTCATACATTAAACCAAGTACTGGTCTGCTACAGTACATAAAATGCTATTTTCTCAGCTCCTCCCACAATTCGTATATACTTAATTCCTTTGCCAACTTCTGGTAGGAGCAATTTTGAATTTCTGCAGCTTGTCAGTAAATAAGACACTGGCTGTGGACATTGGAGCAGTTACTCAATACAGCAGGGTGAGTCAATATGGTAAATGTATTTCTAAACACCTGGTCAGACTTAACTGAGAAGCAGATGATGCACTCTTTCATTGAACAGTAGCTTATTCTTTCCCCTGTGGTAGCACTTAGAGGAACTCAAGCTTGTTTTATTCCATGTTGTCCTGGGCTTCTTTCTACAGCAGGGCAAT
The DNA here is from genome assembly GCF_019279795.1 of Protopterus annectens. NCBI lineage: Eukaryota > Metazoa > Chordata > Ceratodontiformes > Protopteridae > Protopterus > Protopterus annectens. Next base: position 1,105,981,296 of record NC_056739.1, read on the forward strand.
TTGCATAGAACTTTGTTGGGTGGCACTTGTTTGTGATATGATGACCTTCACCACTGATGTGGCTTCTGTGATCTTGCATAAATGCTATTCCAGAACATACCCACTGCAGTATGTCCATGATGTGCATTATAAAGCATAGATCTGTTACACAAGATGTATCATTTCTACCTGCCCTGAGGTCATGCTAATGAACTCTGTAATGAACCAGATCTTTGGATCTCTGTGCAGTATGTGGCATAACACATTTTTCACAGAAAATGTATGACCTCTGCTGTTCCGGACACTATGGCCATGCTCTGCCTCTTGGTTTTGCCTTCACTTTTCTGCAGAACTTAATCATCTCCAGCTAGGTTTTCAGCATTGCTGTGCACATGGGAAAACAGTTTCTGCACTGTATTGTACCAGGCCCTTAGTGAATCTCCCATCTGTATTTTCAGTAATATGAACTGAAAACCATCTAAACCCATTAGACAATGCGAATGATCAGGACATTACTTAAATTTCAGACTTTGGAGGGGAAATGTTTAATTTGAAAACATTTTCCATCAAATTAGTATCTTAATTATTATCAGTTCTTCTCTGCCTCTTACTTTCTCGTTGTATTTACCATACACATATTTACTGGATGAATTGTAGCAACTATCAAAATTGATGGCCAAGCCTTGACATGGTCCTACTGGATAGCAAATTAAACTAACTAACTTTCTAACTAAAGAACAACCAAACAGGTAAATAAATAATTAACTACATTATTGCACTACTTCTGCAGTGCAAGCCAATTTAACACACTGACATTTTTTTTTAGTAAAGTAACAATGAAATGTAATAAAGTTAATCACTTCAGAAGGAGTTACAACTTGTAGTGCACCCTTCTTGGGCATCATCTGGAAATAAAGTTCAAATCCCTCCAAGTACAATTAGTAAGTAGCTCTCTAAAACTACCTTTCTAGTAAATAGAATAACAACATATTTAACAGAGAAAGATTGTTAACATTAAAAACTTTTAACATTTTTATGTGTGTTGGGCTGTTGGGTTATAATATAAAGATAATGTACATTTTATTTGTTGGTATCTTGTTGTTTGTCAGCAACCTCTGCTTTATGCCTTATTGACCAGTGCTGTGCTCAGCATGTAAGAAGCTTGCATTTATTTCAATGAGTAAAAGCACGTGTGTATGTGTCTGTAAATGTGGGCCTATATGTGTGTATACACACACACACACACACACACACACACACACACACACACACACACACACATATATCTATATGGATCTATGGCAATTGATCAAAGTACTGAATGACTTGAACTCAGCACATTGAATAAGTAAACCACCAAACACCTAAAGCACCAAAACCTAACTGACAGCAGAACAAAAACAGTTTCCTTTTGCAATTTATTAACCCTTCCAAAACTACAGACACAATTAGTCTGAATAATGCTGGTGCTATAGGAAAGTTTTTTTAAGGTGAGGTATGCTTGGGACTATGGGCAAGGTTAGGGTTAGCACCCTTTGACCCACCTATTTATATATATGTGTGTGTGTGTTTGTGTTTTTATATATATATATATATATATATATATATATATATATATATATATGTGTGTGTGTGTGTGTGTGTGTGTGTGTATATGTATGCATACATATATAGATAGATACAGATATATATATTCCAATATACTCACACATACACACCCTCACACCCACACACACACATGCACTTGCGCGCGCACACATGGTCTTGTGCACGCGCGCGCACACACACACACACACACACACACACACACACACACACACACACACACAAACACATGCATACTCACATACAAACGTGTAGACACAAGCACATGGATACTCACATACAAACACGTGTATATATATACACACACACACACAAATTTATGTATGCGTGTGTTGCTAGTGAAATTACATTTTGTTATAGGGCTGTCCTACAGGACTCTGAGTTTCTATTCCCAGATCACCAGGAGCCTCTGTCACATGATACTGGGGAATAGAGAACATCAATGAATAATTTCCATAGAACATCATTGCTAGTGTGGATTCTAAGGGTTTACTGGCAGTAAGTCCTTTGTTGTGTAAGATTTCTCCATTTTTTTTTCTGCTTGTCTGACCATGGGGCTAGTTCATATAAATTTGGGGGTGGGTTAGAAGACTTGAGCTTTGCTCTTTCTTATTTCTGATATTTATTTTTGATATCATAGCTCCTCAGGTTTTATGGAACCCTGTTACAGTGATTAGCATCTCTTAGTTTACCATTTTTCTGCATTTTTATAGGATAACCCTATGATAGGCAGATGCATCCTGTGTGAATAAATGGCACAGACTTAGGACTGTGTACAGACACTGACCATTTGTAGTGCATTAAACAATTACTCTGTAAACTTTCAAGGCTCAGCCATACATACAGATTCATATAGCATTTACAAAAAATAATGATATCTGGAGTTCACCCAGACGTGCTGCATCAACATATTTGGAAGATTTGTAGTAAGCAGCTGTGGAATTACTTGTTAATATTGCACTAGCAAAATTAATAAGAATGCATATGAAAGCAGTTTTTGTAATTCTTTATGCTGATATTTCAAATGAAATTCATAAAGCAGTGTTTAATAACAATCTTTGAAAATGCAGCCTTGCTGCCTTAATTCTGGAGTTTCCTTTACTAACCGTCATTAGTATTAAAATTTGTGTCACTTTCTCGTAGCATATATTTTATTAAAAAGCCATCTGTGATTCCATAAGATAATTATTTATAGGACAGATTTTCATATTTTCTGAATTTATTTATTGCTTTCAAAAGTAGCCATTAACATATTAACAATGCATAACCAGCATATAACCCATTGCTAAGTTGAGGGAGACCAACAATGAAACAATTAAGAGTATTGCCAGAGGGTGCACTGTCACCACTCCAGGACTGTTTTGAGAGCACAGACTGGAGCATATTCAAGGAGGGAGCTACTGAAAACCAGTGTATCAACTTGGAGGAGTACAACGAGGCAGTGAAGGGCTACATCTTGAAATGTGTGTATGATGTGACAGTCACCAAAACCATCATCACACGAGCCAACCAAAAACCCTGGTTGACAAGAGAGGTGTACGAACTACTGAAAGCAAGGAATGTAGCCTTCAGATCTGGAGACAGGGAAGCCCTCATAACAGCCAGAGCAAATCTAAACAAGGGAGTGAGGGAAGCAAAATGCACCTATAGCAGAAAGATCCAGACCTACTTCTCTGACCAAAAAGACCCCAGGCACCTATGGCAGGGTATCCTGTCCATAACTGACCCCTATCTTCACAATGTTAGGACAACAGGGAATTCCTAAATAAGCTGAATGTCTACTTCAGCAGATTTGAGGAAGGGAACAGAACAACAGCAAAGAAAATGCCCATCGGCCATAATGAGAAGATGCTCACCCTCAACCCAGCTGATGTCCAGAGGGCACTGTGCAGTGTTAACCCAAGCAAAGCAGCTGGGCCTGACAACATCCTAGGGCATGTGCTCAAGGACTGCGCAGTGCAACTAATGTCCTCACGGCTATCTTCATTAACTCTCTGAGTCAGCAAATAGTTCCGAAATGCTTCAAGGACACAACAATCATTCCATTACCAAAGAAGTCTCCATCATCTTGCCTAAGGAGAGCAAATCTCCCATCAACAGTTCTTACTACCTTCTACAGAGGTACGATAGAAAGCATCCTGATGAACAACCTCATAGTATGGAATGGAAGCTGCTCTACCTCTGAGCACAAATCCCTCCAGAGAGTGGTGAAGACAGCTGAGAGGATCATTTAGACCGCCTTACCACCTATCCATGACTTGTACTTATCCAGATGTCTCAGAAGGGCAGAGGAATAATTAAAGACTGCACTCACCCTCTATCATCCAGAAAGCACTTCCAAAGTATATGTTGCAGAACTATGAGATTCAGGAACAACTTCTTCCCTAATGTCTTCAGGCTGCTGAACTCACTACACTCCATGATGTCACACTGGGTCAGTAGAAACTGTCTCAAATTGTGCAAGAACCTAGTTTCCAGTCTCACCTAATACTTAGTGCAATATTCAACATGACTGTAATGTATAGGCCAACTAGGGCAGTAGCAATGCAGTAAAATATATCTTCTTTCAGTGCAATACATGCAAATTCATCAATTAACCATTGTACAATACTCTAAGGTCCATAGTGCAATACTCAAATGTCTCTTTCTGTGCAAGGATCAATGTAATGTCTTAACTAAGTACTTGTGAAATACTACAGTCTAATGCAAGTAAGTGTTCACTTCAAAAAGTGTTAAAATGTGTTTCTATTTATGTGCAATATTAGTCTGTCTACCTGCATATCCATGATGTAATAGCTAAGTGTTACATGTGTAAATGTCTTTGAAAATAGTCTAGATGTTGTCTGCACATTGAGTTTGGAGACACGGAATTGCATTCAGTTTTTGCATGTGTGTGATTTCTGAATGACAATAAAGTTTACTTTGACTTTGACATATTTGTAACCTTTATATCCGTCAGTTTCTGGTCAACCTCACTAAAGCAACGTGTTAGAGTATTATTTGCCTTTAATATTGTCACTAGTGCATAACAAGGAACAAAATGTGCTTTACATTAGGCACAGATTAAGAGTATTTTTCATTTAATTAATATGGAACACACAGCAACAATTCAGCATTTATGGGGGTGGAGATCATCCAATCTGGCACTATTACCTAAGGCTGCAGTAGATCTTTCTTTTATAAATATCTCAAATCCATGCTTCTAGAAATAAACCACATTTTTGTGAAAACAGCAGAAACAGTTTAAATACCATTATCAATTCTATCCGCAACTCCTTTTTCCTACTTTTGCACATGGGGTTGGGGTGTTACTTCAATAGTGACAATCATCTAGAACCAAGGTTTATACTACTGGGTGGCTAGCCCTGCTGTGGTAGTTCTTCCACATCACATACTCACACCTATGGTCAATTTAGATTGTCCAGTCCACTTGCTGCAATTGTGTGGAATGTGGGAGGAAAGCAGTGCACCTAGAAGAAACCAACACAAACACAGAAATGACATGTAGACTCTACACATAAGGCACCCCTGCCTATAATTAAACTGGAGAACCTGTTGCTGTGAGGTGACACTGCTATCCACTGTGCCACCATGCAGCAATGTGCCACCGTAGCAATTATAAGCAGCTTTAATTCTGTCAAATAGGGTTGCCACCTTTTCAGTGGGCCAACGTGGGACATGGGGGTGTGGCCAATATGACACTGGCCATGCCATCTACCATGACATCACCACAGGAGCAGTGAAGGAGATGCTGTTATGGGTACGACGGATGGCTGCTGGAGTGGCTAGCTAGCTGGCTAGTTGGCTGCTGGAGTGGCTGGTTGGCTGGCTGCTGAAGTGGCTAGCTGGCCAGCTACTGGAGTGGCTAGTTAACTGGCTGGCCGGTTGCTGGAGTGGCTAGCTGGTTGGTGGGAGTAGCAGCTGGATGGATGAATGACTGGATGGATGGCTGGCTGGATGAATGGATAGATGGCTGGATGGCTGGATGGATGGATGGCTAGATGGATGGATGGCTGGCTGAATGGATGGCTGGCTGGCTGGCTGCGTGAATGGATGGCTGGCTGGTTGAATGAATGGATGGCTGGCTGGAAGAATGGCTGGCTGGCTACATGAAGGGATGCATGGCTGACTGGTTGGCTGCATGAATGGATGGGCTGGCTGGCTGAATGGATGGGTGGCTGACTGGTTGGCTGCATGAATGGTTGGCTGGTTGAATGAATGGATGGCTGGCTGGTTGAATGAATGGATGACTGGCTGGTTGAATGAATGGATGGCTGGCTGGTTGAATGAATGGATGGCTGGCTGGTTGAATGAATGGATGGCTGGCTGGTTGAATGAATGGATGGCTGGCTGGTTGAATGAATGGATGGATGGCTGGTTGAATGAATGGATGGATGGCTGGTTGAATGAATGGATGGATGGCTGGCTGGATGAATAGATGGATGGCTGGCTGGATGAATAGATGGATGGCTGGCTGGCTGGTTGGAAGAATGGAGGGATGGCTGTATGAATGGATGGATGGCTGGCTGACTGGCTCCTTAGGAAAAAAAAAATCTCGTTTTTTTTTTTTTAGAGGCTGTAGAAGCGCTTAAAACATAGCACTCCTATAGCCGCGATCTTTGCAGGGCTCTTCCTGCTCCAGTCCCCACCCCTTTCATGAATTGCAGCCAATTGCTGCATGAATTACAGCACCCGGACCTAACAGGCAGCAGCTTTGCCTGCAGGTCCGGTTGAGATTAACTGAATTGCCGTGGAAAAGCTGGAAGTAATTGTGGCTTTTCCACGGCAATTCAGTGTGATTGAAAAGCAGGACTTTTCAAGTTCCACTACTTTCCACAGTGGGCAACAGGATGAGGCAGCTCAACCTGTGAGTGTCCCGCTGACAATGGGACGGGTGGCAACCTTACTGTCAAATGCATAATCCATAACTGTCCTTAAGTTTGAGTACTTTCAAAAAAGTGGTTTAGGAATTATTCAGAGCATACATTTTTGTAAAGCTTTGATATTTTTCAATATCAGGATTCTCTTGAATCTCACAAAAGTTTGCAACTCTGGTCATTACAACTGCTTGGCATGCTTATACAAGCTCCTTCATGTAGGTCCTGAACATTAAATTCTTAAAACATTGTCTTCTGATAGAATTACTGAGTGGGATGAGAACCTTCCTATATCCCAAGAAGCCATAGATAAAGTTTGGTTTTCTTACAAATAAGATGAGAGGTGCACAAAAGATTCAGGGTTTTGAAACGGGGTCATTCTGCAGTATTTGCTGTGGCATCATTGCAACTACCCCATATCCCATCTGTTCACAAACTTTGATGGGAATTTATTGTAAATGTTACAGAAACATGTTGCTGTAATTTAAATCACAAACAGTTCTATGCAAACAATAGATGTGAGTAAGGTACAACAAACAATAAGTTTACTTCTAATAAATGTCTTTCACATCCTAGGTTGCTGAGTTACATGATCTGCTGAATAAAAAGGCAAAGGAAACCATGGACTCATGCAAGCCTAAAGTACAATGAATACCCAAAACTTAAGGGTGGGGGGACATATGAGACTGTGATGAAATGGTCAGTTAGCAAACATAAGGTGTCCTTAGATCAGCCAGTTATGGTGTTACTTCCTTGGGCTGCAGTAGATGAAGAAGTTCAAAATGTTTCAACTTTACAGTTAAAGGCCAAATGCACAAAAACGCACACATATATGCACACTCAAGAATACATTTAAGTGTTGTGTCTGTACATATAGATATGTTATTTTTATATATGGTGTGCATATGGCATTTAGTATAGTGTGAAACAATATACAGTGTTTGCTACTATATTATAGCCTTCTGATACCATATCAATGCTCCTGGACAGAATGAAACATAAATCTGTTATCTATTTATCCTGACTGAATAAGCACTTCCCTTAAGTCATTAATAGGCATGGTATATATACACACACACACACACACACACACACACACACACACACACACACACACACTCGTGCACGCACTCATGGACACCTACATGTGTGCACACACACACACACACACACACACACACACACACACACACACACACACACACACACACACAAAATGCTTGAATGTCTCAGCCAATTTGTGTGTACAGTTTCAGAAGTGAATGACTGAAGGTTGGGGTGAATCAGTGATGTTGGCAATGACATCAATAGTGCTTAATGCATGTTATGCATCCATGATAACTAAGTTTTCAGTAGATTTCAAGTCAACACGGAAGAAAAGTCTTTCACTTATTAATAGCATAAACATTATAGTCAATGGCTTATAAATGTTTATCATTAAATATTAATGATTTGAATAATAATGCCAAAAGAGCTGGTTTACTTAAATATATCAAAATGCATAAAGCCCAGATCATCTTTTTATAGGAAACCCATCTATTAAAAAAAGATCTACAAAAATACTCATTCAATGGCTGTACCATTCTGGCTAATTCATGTTTTAAGACTAAGAGAAGGGGCAGTCTTATTCTATGGAAAAATACTTATACTATGTCAAGAATTATAGATACAATTTCAGATAAAGATGGGATGTTAAGCATGGTTATTCTGGAAATCAATAGGAAGTATTATACTTTGATTAATACATAATGGATACCAGGACTGAGTACTAAATATGCTGACAAATATTTGGACCTGATCACTTTGAATGCAAAAGGGGAAATTATAGCAACAGGTGATTTTAACTGCCTATTATCAGGCAATGATACTTCTAAAAATGGTAAAATAAAACTAACATGTCAAGCCAAGAAGTTAAACGACTTTACAAACCAGATGAACCTTAAAGATATACATGGTCTAAGAGAACATTATTCCTTATTCTATACTCACTATTCATATCGGTTTGGTACACAAACAAACATTGATAAGGTCTTTGTATCAAATAATATATACTCTAAAATAAGTGACGTGTCTAGAATGACTTGTCCACTTTCGGACCGTAATGCTATAAACTTTACATTAACTACACATACAGATGATTTAAGATTTCTACAGAGAATTCCTGCTTACATAACTAAGTTAAAAGACTTTAGGGAATGGATAATGAAAGAAATAGACATGTTTATGGAAACAAATGATAATGGCGAAGTGACTGATACTATACTACGGGACACCTTTAAAGTTTATATATATGGCAGAATAAAATCTTGGTACCTTAAAAAAAAAGGAGAAAGTGGGACAAAGAACTTAGACTTACAAAAAAATAGACAATTGAAATTATAATTTTATGCTGTAAATCCCAAATATCTACATAAAATAGCGGTAAGATCCAAAAAAAAATAAACAAACAATCAAAATCTTATTAATAAGATTAAATATAAAAGTGATGGTTCAATTAAGACTACATCTAATTTAATGGGCATATTAGAAGTGTTCAAAAACTACTATAAAGATATAAATAATAACACACCACTTTTGGAGACAGATAACTTAATAAATACTTTTATTCATAAAAATATCACTACTAAGGTGTCAGTGCAACAAATAACATATTAAATAAACAAATAACACTAACAGAAGTGAAAGAGCAAATAAAAAATTTAAAAGATAATAAAGCTTCAGGACTTTAATGAATAATTCCTGAACTATATACGATTTTCCTGAATATATAATAAAGAAAATGATGAGTGCCTTTACTATGGTTAAGCAAAAATGTATTAACCCCCCATCGTGGAAATAATCAATTATCTCCCCCATATTAAAACAAGGTAAGGACCCCAACTCTTGTGATTCATATAGGCCAATTTTGTTACTAAACACTGATTATAAAATTTCCATGACAATATTAGCTAATAGGATAAAGAAAATATTACCTAATCTAATACATAATGATCAGACAGGGTTCATTCTTCATAGAAAAGTGCAAGATAACATTATTAAATTACTATCATTAATAGACATAGCATGCAGATACAAAAAACAACTAACTATTATCAACCTAGACATAGAAAAGGCTTTTGATTCTATTAGTTGGTCTTATCTACAAAGAATTCTGATTGGTTTTGAATTCTCCTCAGATTTTGTCAACTTATTAATGCAAATTTATAGTGGGGCACAAGCTTATGCGAAAATCAGATCATGTCTATCCTCACCACTAGAAATCCTCAAGGGAACTAGATAAGGTTGTCCTTTGTCACCATTATTGTTTGCTCTTTCAATGGAGCCTTTTGCTACATATATCAGAAACAAGCAAAATATAAAAGGCTTTCAAATTAATAAGGACTATTGTCTTAAGATAGAATTATTTTCTGATGATATGTTGTTAATGTTGGGTGATATTGATGGTTCTTTGCATGATGTTATAAATATCTTAAGCAAGTCTGAAAGAATTTCAGGGCTTAAATTTGATCATAATAAATTCAAAACATTACTAATTAACAAAAAGATCAACAAAAACCTAATAGAGAATATCCTGTTTAATTGGGAGAATGATATATTAGAATATTTGGGTGTCAGTATAAAGAGTACATGGAAAGAGTCTATTAAACTAAATGAAATTCATTTAATAACCACCATTAATGAACTAATCAAAAGATGGAATAAAATTTTCTTCACAATGGAGGATAGGCTCTCTTTAATTAAAATGATAATTTTACCTAAAATTTTGTTTTGTATACAGTCATTGATACTACTCCTTCCCAAAAACTTATTTAAAAATTTAGATTTCATGCTACTTAATTTTTTATGGTTCCCTTAAAACCTAATATTTGCATAAAAATGGCACATTAGAGCTTGGAACAGTAATGGGATAACAATCCATAGCTTAGATCTTTATTCCAAATCAGTTATAATTAATGTAGTATTACATTGGATCACAACTACCTGTATATCTGGCTGGAAAACAATATACGAGATTCATATAACTGATGCCAGAACTATAGAAAATCAGTTTAAGGAACAAAATGGAATGAGTAGAGTTCATTGGCTTTTACATGAATTTTGTTTATTTTATAAGAAGTTTGATAATTTTTTATGGCATTAATCAAATATTTAACAACTTAAAAAATATAAATGATTGTAATTACAACATTAAACAATTTCTATTTCTTATATTCCCTATATCATACTCCCTGATTGCCTAGATTATTTCAACATCAATGTGATGCAAAAATTAAAGGAAAATAACTTGATATTCTGTCAGTAATTTATTGAAAATAAGAGTATTAAACCACTAAACTCTCTTTTATGTAGTTTTGATAATAGTCAAGACAGTTGGTTGTTTATACACTCATTACGGCAGTTTATATAAAACAAAATGAGAGTATCAATCAACTTAGAGAGCGAATCTATACCTAGTTTGATTCAGATTTTTATTAGGTGTCTTGAAAAGACAGATAATCAAAAATTAAGTATCTCACCTACCTATAAGATACTAAGAGAAGGCACTCTAAAGTTTGACTCAGATTTTTGGAATTACTATGTAAAGATTAATGGAGAACAAATATCCGATGAACCCAACAAATTGTTAATGAATTCTACATATGGTACCTCTTCTTCAATATATTGGAGATTGTATACATGGAAATTTATGAACAAGAGTTTCTATACTCCACATAAAATAAATCTTATAATCAAAAACAGTGAAAGTAAATGTTGGAAATGTGATGAATTATTAGTAGCCAACTGGGTTCATATGTTCATTGAATGTAGAAATGTTGTTCAATACTGGAAAGACTTCAGATATTTTATAAATGATTTATGGTCTGATAACTGTCATATTTCTAACTCACTAATCCTATTCAATGTTCCTATACCTAACATAATACCTAAATCTCAGATTCAGTTACTCTGGTCAATTCTTGCAATTGCCAGAACAGTTATTACTTTGAACTGGAAAAGTAAACATGATTTGATGTTTAAAGAATTTATTAATTTAGCAAAGGTTGTTTGTAAAAAAGAACTGCAAACCATTTGTTATAGAACTCTTAACATTACTCATAAAAAATAGCATGGCAACAACTGCAAAACTTTTTGAACAAATACTGATAACTTCTCATGGATAAAATGATTGTTTATCACGGATGAATGTAAATATCGTAAATAGTTTTGTTATTGTTTTATTGAATTTGTTATATGTACATTGCGTATGTTTATAATGAAGACAAAATAAAAATGTTTTTGAAAAAAAAAATCTGTTGATCTGTTCTGAGAATTGTAAGATGGTTGGGAAGGTCTTTGGCTCAATTTACTGCTAACCGCCAAGGGATATGTTTTCTGAGAAAAGATGTTGGAAGAGGACGTAGAGTTACATGCAGTTGGATGGCCGACTTGGAGCATGGGGGTTTTTTACACCTGCATCTATGCTTTGTTCTGCATTATTACATTGTGCTTTCCATTATTTTTATTTTGCTATTCAAACCTGTCAGGTTAGCTGAAAACAAACTTGGCTGGTTCAAGTAAATGAACTGAGGGTGCAGAAGTCAAAACATGTGGGCTTGTGCAACCTTGGAATCAGTGCTAGTTATTGAAAGATCATGTGCAAAGGTGTCTGGTCTGTTCATGCAAAGTGGGTTTTCTGATTCAAACATATGTAGTTTGTACTTTAAGTTCTTCACTTGGACTATATTAATTAAGATTAATAACTTTTGTTTGTATTTCCTGCATGTTGATCAGCTGCTAGACATTTCTCAATTCTGAGTCATGTGGTTCTGCCTTTGATGATGCAATATGGAGGATAAACAGCTTGTAGTAGATAGGCATGTTTTCTGTAGTCTGTAGCAGATCAAGTTACACAGACAGCAGCACAGTCAGTCAGTTATCTAGTCAGACAGTCAGAGAATAAATCAACTGACTAACAGCATTTATATTCCAATAAAAAAGTAACAAAAAGAGAAATAGAACAGGATAAGGTTCCTATTATGGTATATAATACTTGGCATACAGACTAATAATGCAGATAAAACACTGTAATAAATAGTTGCCTACCATAGACTGATGACTTTTAGGAAGAAAATTCAGGATTTATAAATCAACACAGTGATAAGTCAAATGAAAGTATGTACCCCCAGATTTACTATTCTTCCATGCAGGACTAGCTTAGTCCTGCATGGAAGCAGCCGTTTAGGAGCAGGATGGCAGCACACCATGTGTATTAATGAAGGCGTACTGCCTGAGACCCTAATCTTACATGGAGCGTATAAGAGTGCAGGGGGCATGTCTGAGAGCAGAGCTCTCAAAATATACACACCCCTGCCATGAAGAACAGCAGAAAGTCCTAAAAGAATGAGCAAGACCATTCATAGGTGCACGCATACCCCCAGCAACATCCCTCCACGTGTACAAGAGCAATAGTTAACACAAAAAATATAAAGATACTTTTTTTTATGAAACAGATTAAATTTATCCGTAGGTGCGTGGGTTGCCCATCGCTTAGCTATGGTTAATGCAGCTTAAATGGCAGAAGAGGATAAAAAGCAAGATATATGCAAATGAAGCAGTATAACAATAGTGTAGTGGGCAGAACATTCGCCTTACAAGCAGTTATTCCCGGTTCGAGTCCCACTGCAGCACATTCCATTTTCCTTCACTTTATGACCAATATATTTAGTTGCATAACCTACTAAATAACATATATTTGTGAACTGGAGTACTGCATTAAATGCAGATGTGAGGTGTCAGTGTCATAATGTTGCAAAGTCCACAGATAATTACATGTTCCCCATAGAGTATATGTGCACAGGAATCAGGGATACAAATGGAAGGTAAAATGTGTAATGAATGATAACTCCATACAGCTTCCAAATCCCCCACCTTCCCAAGAACCATTAGACATTGCTGTCTAAATTAGTGCAGTGGTAAGCGGGAGTAAGCACTAGTAAGCATGTGTAAGCACTATTAAGCAGTAGTAAGCGGGAGTAAGCATATGTAAGCACTAGTAAGTGGGTTTAAGCCCATTTGCATGGGGGTAAGCAATGCGCACACAGGTTAAGCAATATTGAAGCTAACTCTTTGTAAGCATATTTAACCGTAGGGTAGGATTGCTTACCCTCACACAAACCCAAGCAAACCTGCTTACAAGTGCTTAAACGTGCCTTAATCACTCTGTATGCAACAGCCGCTGTCCTGGCCAGTACAAAATAAACAGCCTTTGCAGGTCTTGAACCCAGGCCCCTCTACACTACAGTCACAGTAGTTAACCAATAAGCCATCTCACCAGTACATAAGATTGAGGTATCACCAAACAAATCCTCACTATAGGAACATCAAACTAAACATGTGAAAGGAATCTATATACAGTCTTATGTTCTATAACCTACTACATAACATAAATATGTGAACTGGAGTACAGCAGTAAGCCCAGATGTGAGGTGTGATTGTAATAAAGTGTTGAAGTCCCCTAATAAACACAAGGACCCCATATAGTGTACGTACACATGAATCATGGATACCAGACACATTTATAACATGCAATGAATAATAAATCAATGCCAAAAAGCAAATGAAATGCAAATTAAATATTAAGCAATGCTAAGCATTGCACAGGCCAGCTTAGTAGGTGTAAGCAATGTCTAGGTCAGCTAACTTAATTTGCCCATTGGTATACCCCTTTAAACAATGCCAACCTTGAGTAAGCAGGTTTTCCCATAGCTTAGCCTTTTCAAAACCATCCAATCATGGCAAAGTGTGGGAAATCGGCCCTATTTAAAACCAACAGGTGGGAATACATCTCATAACTGGTTGTAGCTTCCCCTTGCAGGCACTATCTCTGGAATGGGAGAGGGTGTGCGCTTTTGGGTGCAGTGCTGGGGCATTCAGGAGTCCAGAGTCATGGCAGGACTCCTTGTCAAAGACCATGAGCAGAGACTGCTGCAGGGCCAGTACCAGGTTTCCCAATATAAAGCAGAAGCCTGGGACCGTCTCGCCTGTGACCTCATCAGTGCCACTGGCATACCCCGAACTGGTAAGCAGGTCAGGCATCACTATGCCAACCTAAAGCGGTGAAAGAGGGATCTCTTGGCTCAGTGGATCCAAGAAGCTAAGACTATAGGGGAGGTCCCAGCTGTGTATAAGTATCACTCCACTACCTGTTTAATAATTGCCAGCTAATGCATGTTATGGATAGGTATGGCTAAATATGCCTCTTATGTCATTCACAGTGGCAAGTGAATGGACTGCGAACCAGGAGGCCCATGGATGTCGCTTGGAGAGGTTACAACGCGAGGCAGATTAGTAATACTCTTGCATGTGCTGTCATAGGAAATAAATCTAAAAGTATTAGTAAGTTAATTACCTGTATAAAACCTGTATTGTTTAAGGCAAGTACTGCATACACCAGAGAATATGGCAGGAAGAGTCTCATATAGGTTGTATGTAAATAAAAGCATAATAGCCTGACAATGAAGGTCTAACTGCTGGACTGCATGTGTTTACTCTGGTAACATATGGTAATGTAGATTTGCAATTATTTAATAGTACTGTTGTATTAAGCACTGTTACCCACACTGTGCAACATAAATAAAATGTGTAGGAATGTCTGTATATGACTGGTGTAATCCCCAGAGGTCATTTAGTACAACTGAGAGAGACATAGACAGAAAACAGTGAAAAGGCAAACAACAAAATCCAAAAAGTACATGCAACTGAGATGTGAACTGTTGTATGTTTAGCACACACAGCCATGGTTTGAGTCCTGGGAGTGGTAGTAGTCTGCATACAGAATCATACCCCACAACTGTCCCGAATGTCCAGTAAATTGGCCTATATCTGCTGCCTGTCACTCTTTCCCCCTGGGAAATCAATGGGATGATCCCAAATGTATAGGCAGCAAAGAAGAAATAAAACTGATTGCCACACATCTATAAGAACAAACCTGTCACTCTAGCAACTCCCCAAACTGTTATGTGAGTAATAAGCCAAGTATGTCCCATCTACACCCTCATATTGTCAAGCTGTGACCAGAGTGTGTACAGTAACAGAGTGAGATGTATGTGCATAATACTAATGTGGAATCTGGTACTTCGTGTGGCAAAATTCAGGTAGTGCTAACAAACATTGCTCCCACAGGTCCGTCAGATATGAACATTGCGCCTAGAAATAAAAGATTGATACCCTGTACTGGTACTGTTTACTTTGATATTGTATGGCATTGTTATTGTTGCAGTTGCTCTGAATAATAAGGTATCTCTCATCACTGTCACCCACACTGTGCTACATAATATAACTGTCTACAAAATCCTGTATAAGAGTGTTGTAAGTCACTAAAGGTTGAAGA